>NC_043010.1:68133904-68181404 GCF_006345805.1 Octopus sinensis
GAATTAAAAAAATCAAAGTGCTTACTTTTATATTCAGAGTTAGTATATGAAGTACCGTGTGGTTAGGAAGTTCATTTTCCATTCATACGATTTGAGGTTCAATCCCACTCAGCAGTATATCTTGTGTTATAGCCCTGGGTTGACTAAAGCCTTGTGAGTGGATTTGTTTGATGGAAACTGTACCTGTCTCTATGTTTGTTTATATTTGTCCTTCTCTGGAAATCATGAGCTACAAGCAGAAATGATGTTGTCATTTCTCTTACCAACAAATTCTCTGCTGGTTTTGTTCCTTTGAAGCTGTAGAATAAGAAACATCTTACTTGAAAAACGGGTATTGGTCAGTGCCATATGTTCTTTTCTACTCTAGGTACAAAGTTGAGCATGAAAGACAGAATACTTTCTGAAATATAGAGTGGAACACAACCCACACGATGTGTGTTTATTGCTCCTCTTGACTGCCATTCTTCAACTCTACTTGGATTTTGGTGTAGGATAAAGACAAGTGCTTTTATTTAATAGTTTTTAAAGCACAATAATAATAACTTTAATCTTATTGAATTCAGAAGCAAGCAAGCTACCAAGTGAGCAAGCTCTCCATTTATGTGTTTTAAAACAATGATATGATGGCAGTTTTGTTTTACTGCTGAGAGACAAAGCGAAATGTTTGCTTTATCTTGTTTTCAGTATATTTAATTATTTCCTCTCTAATTACCGTTAACCTCATATTTTGTTAATGCGATACCACAACTGGCTGACTCTGAAATGGAAACTTCAATAAATAATATAACCTGTTGTAGAGTATCCATTGATGTTGGCCACCACCACCGCTGCTTAACCAGTGGATATTTTAGAAGCAGCTCTAACCTATCTGGCATGTCAGTCAGGGTCATGTTCAACCAGGTCCCCACCTTGTCTGTATTATGGCATGGGACTGGTGGTGGTGGTGGTGGTGGTGTGGGTCATTTGATCTATACAGGAAGGGGGATTTGTACTGTTATATCGAACATGGCAGAAAGGTGATACTGAAATTTCTGCCGCTGACCCGTGTCTGATGTCCTGTTGTTTCAGTACATAATGAAATGATTTGCTAATTCTGAAATAGATTACAAAACCATAAGAGTTTTAGGAAATGGACAGAATTGTTGGACTGACCGACTTACTGGTCCAGTTCCAACTCACTGCTGCCTGGGGTCAATGCCAACCTTCCATCTTATCCTTTTGAGGTCAATAAAATAAGAGTTCTAGGTTTGTGAGTTATCAGTGTCAGACGGGATGTGTCATGGCATCTATTTTTAGCTCAGCGTATTCTCGAGTTCAAATCCATTATTCAGTGACTCTTTTTTCAAGAGGGGTGACCAATAGTACTAACCATATCTGGTAAGTTCACTGTCATCATGTCACTGTGGGCAAAGTTCATCATCCTCAGTTCACTGTTCAACGATGAGATATCCTGGATATATTTTCTTGGTGAACTTTCCTCATGGTGTACTTACAACTTACCTGTAATCAGTACCATCAGCAATTTGGTAAAAAGAAAAAATACCGAGAGTTTCTTTGGTTTGATCACAAGATCATCGAGTGCCATCCCACTGCTACCCTTTATGCAAAATAAGAATTTCTACTACAAGCAGAAAGGCATAAATTTTGGGGGTGGGAGAAGGGGTTAATTAAATCAACCTCAGTACTTGTATTTTTTTTTTTTTTTACTGTGGGGCGAATAAATGGGCCAGGGAAAATAAAAAGGGGGTTCTGCTAAATTCGAACTCAAAGAACCAATTTCTACCTAAAGGTTATCATAATCGCCATCATTATAATCATCATCATCTGTTTTCCATGCTGGCTTGAGTCGGACAGTTTGGCCAGAGCTGGCAAGCCAAAGAACTACACCAAGCTTCAGCCATCTGTTATATATTGGTTTCTATGGCTGGATGCCCTTCCTAATGCCAACCACTTTACAGAGTGTACTGGATACTTTTTACATGGCTCCAGCACAGGTGCTTTATATGTTGCACTGACGCAGGTGCCTTATATGTGGCACCAGCTCAGGTACTTTTTACGTGGCACCCGCACAGGTTAAGAGCCTTTTTATCATTTCCTCATCCTTCATGTAATTATATCTAATTTAAGCACAAGGCCAACAGTTTTGAGGAGAGGGGCCTGTTGATTACATTGGCCCTATTACATGCCTGATACTTTTTTTTTTTTATTGACCATAGAAAGATGATTTGCCAAGTTGGCCCCAGTGTATTTTGAAATCAAAAGGGAAAATCAAAGGGTTGAAAATCACTGGGAGTTATATGTCGAAATGGTGGGGTGGGGGTTTGGGATTTGACTTCTGTTTTCAGCAAGTCAAGCAACTGATAAGAAGTCTAATTGATGATTTGAATTTTGTTTTGTTTTTTTAACTCAGTCATTCACCTCCGATTGAACAAAACTATGATCAAAGACATTTCAGCTGTGACCATCCCATCTTTTCCTTCTTACATGCAAGGAATCCAGAATCACATTCAACATGTTTTTCCTAGCACTATGAGGGTAGTGGATGGGGTGGGAGATGAGTCGGAAGATTGGACTGCTATTTCTAGCAGGTTGAGCGATCACGTAGACAACTCAATCATTGCTCTGCATGTATTTTGTTAGTAGGACTGGTGGGGGAAACATGGAGAGAATAAAATTCTATGCCATCACCATGATTACCATGCAACATGTAATGCAAGAACTCCTGCAGAATAGCTGCATCGCATTCAGGCACCACTTTATTATGCAGTGTGCATACGATAAAACGTGTCGACTGAGACACAAACTTGACAAAAACAAGAAAACCAACCAACCAAGCAACTGAACTGCTGTCTCATATAGTCTTTATATATTACTATATTTAAAACTCTTGAATATTTCGGTTTAAGGCAGGTTTAGATTACAAGAGAGAGAGAAAAAGATGAGGAGGTAGTGGTGGTGGTGGTGGTGGTGGTGGCGGAGGCTTGCAGTAAAGACGTGCGTATGTGATGCTAAGTACTGCCATGTACGATACAGGAAATATTAGCTTTTTATAAACAGAGCGTACGTCATATCCTCTTCTCTCTGAATGCATAAGAAGCCGGGTCTACTAGACATAATTTCAAAAATGCGAAATAAAAGTAATTTTTGACCTTAACACACAATTCTCTATGATTTTGTGCCCCGACTGTGTGCCACAGCCTACCAAGTGTATCTTGCCTACCAATCTGTTAGGTGTTATGTTACGTTAGACTATATCTGTGATATGGGTTATAAAACAGGATTCAAAATATGTGTGTGTGTGTATGTGTGTGTTCTTTTTAACTTTTGTTTCAGTCGTTGAACTGTGGCCATGCTGGGGCACTGCCTTGATGGGTTTAGTCAAAGAAATCGACCCCAGTATTTACTCTATTACTTTTTTACTTGTTTCAGTCATTTTACTGAGGCCATGCTGGAGCACCGCCTTTAGTCGAAGAAATCAACACCAGGGCTTATTCTTTGTAAGCCTAGTACTTATTCTATCGGTTTCTTTTGCCTAACTGCTAAGTTACGGTAATGTAAACACACCAGCATCAGTTGTCAAGTGATGTTGGGGGACAGACACAGACGCACAAACATACACACACACACACACACACACACACACACACAAATATATACATATATACGACGGGCTTCTTTCAGTTTCTGTCTACCAAATCCACTCACAAGGCTTTGGTTGGCCCGAGGCTATAGTAGAAGACACTTGCCCAAGGTGCCTCGCAGTGGGACTGAACCCAGAACTATGTAGTTTGTAAGCAAGCTACTTACCACACAGCCACGCCTTAATTTTTTTGTTTTAAAGCCTGGTACTTATTTCATCAGACTCTTTTGCTGAACCACTCAGTTATGGGACATAAGCAAACCAACACTAGTTGTCAAGTGGTGGAGGACAAACACGCACACACACGCACGCACGTACGCACACATGTATGTGTGCCTCTTTCTCACAGTGTGTGTGTGTGCCCATATTGTGGGCTTCTTTCAGTCTCTGTCTACCAAATCCACTCAAAAGAGTTTGGTCAGCCTGGGGCTATAATAGAAGACATTTGCCCCAAAATGCCATGCAGTGGGACTGAACCCAAGATCACAAGGTTTGGAAGTAAGTTTCTTAACTGCAACCATGCCTGCACATTTACACAACCTGAAGAGAAAGGAAACAAATGAAATGATTAAATACTTGTAGAGTTTCTTTTGAAGAAAGAAAGAAACTAAGAAGCAATGGAAGGAATATTCTACTTTGAATATAGGTGCTGGCTTGGTTGTGTGGTTGAGAAGCTTGCTTTGTAGCCAAACAGTTTTGGGTTCAGTCCCACTGAACTGCACCTTGAGCAAGTATATTCTGTTGTAACCCTGGGCCAACCAGTTTCCTTGTGAGTGAATTTGGTAGATGGAAACTGTGTGGAAACCTGTTGTGTTTGTTTGCCCCCCCTGCTGCCCTACAGCCCTATAGCTGATGTTGGTTTGTTTCCATACCTGTAAATTAACACTTCAGCAGAAGCGACTGAAGTACCAATCTTAAAATATAAGCATTGGGGTGTGACCTGAAATAATAATAATAATAATAATAATAATGATGATGATAATAACAACATCGAAAAATACCTTAGGAATGGGAGCCCAGGTTTGAAATTTCCCCAAGACACCTGAAATGCTGTGTTAACAAACAAGATGAGGATAAATAGCTGTCAATTGTAAATAATGTAAATAATGTAAATAATGTACATAATTCCTCATCTCTTAAATATAGAACTGTATGCTGATGTATGTTCATGTATCTAAGAAAGTGGTATTTTCATCATTAGTTACAAGTGCAGACGTGATATTCCAGAAAGAGGCCACTGCAGAAGCTTCTAGTTGATGGACAGATTAAATTGTGGAAGTAAAAGAGAGCATTTATAGCACAACTGAATGGAATAAGACTTAGCTTAGATGAGACCTGATTTGAGGAGATTGTGCTTGAACATGGTGCCAGTAATATGATCGTCATGATAGTAGTAAGACAATGACAGAAGTTCTTAGCAACAATCAAGCCACTATAATTAGCATTTGTTGGCCTAGAGAAGGCCTTTGGTAGAGTACTCTGCTCTGTAAATAAGTGGTTAAGAAAACCAAGTGTCGATGAAAGGCCTGTGAGAGCCATGCATGCTGTTAGCTAGGTGAGGTTTAGCTATGAGTTCTGTGAAGAATTTGGCATACAGATGGATGTCCAACAGGGCTTAGGTTTCATCCCATCCCCTGTTTCTATAGTTCTCCAGGCTATAACTGGGCTTTGGGATCAGCTGCAGGCAAAGTTTTATAATTAAGAAGCTTGCTTTGCAATCATATATTGGGTGCTGTCCCACTGTGCAGCATCTTGGGCAAGACTCTGATAAGCTCAGGGTGACCAATGTCTTGTGAGTGAATTTTGTCAATGGAAACTGTGTGGAAGCCTTCTGCACACACACACATATATATATATATCACCTTGATCATCTTGACCGACCAGTCCGTTGGGCGTCCATTTGACACCGCTGGTCACAGCACGCTGTCCACTCCTCTCTGGATCGCACCTTTCTCATCCACGTGATCCCATTCGTTGTCCTGAAATCGTAACTCCACCATCGTGGAGGCCTTCCAGCTGGTCGTTTCCGCTTGCGCATATATATATATCTTAGAGTTGTATAGTTTGCATGAAGCATATGTATAAATGTTTCTATTTTTTTTATAAAGCCAAAATAATGCAAATTATAATAAATATTGAAATACAAGGTGGAAGTACAAACCATTGACTTGTACTATGTTTTATAACTTGCATTATTTTCACTCTATTAAAAAGTAATAATTAAAAACAAATGTATATATGTGTCTGTTTGCACACCCACCCATTATTGCTTAACGACTGTTGTTGGTTTGTTCATATCCCTGTAACTTATCAATTTGACGAAAGAGACTGATAAGGATAAGTACTAAATTTCTAAGTACCAGGGTTCGTCTGTCCACCTGAACCATTCAAGGTGGTGCCCCAGCATGACCACAGTCCAATGACTGAAACGAGTAAAGGAATAATAAAAGAGAAGAGAATGCCGGTGACCTAGGTTTGAAAGCTGAATCTGCCAAACTGTTAAAGATTTTTCTAAATATGAAAGCCAAGGCCTAGAATTAGAACCTAGCGAAGGTAAAAAAAAATTACTCGTCAGCAGGAAAGAAGCCAAGACTCTACATCCTATCTGTGAAGCAGCTGTGTTTGCTATGTAGGAAAAGAACTTGGTAGGAATGCTGTGTGGTGTATACTCAGTGTGAACTGTGGGTGAGGAAGAGGTGCAGTGAGGTTACTGATAATTAATGATAGTTATGTAATGAACAATTGATTATTCTCCTTGAATGTATGTTCTTTTACGTGTGTCAGTCATTTGGCAGTGGCCATGCTGGAGCACCACTTTAAATGGTTTTAGTTGAAGAGCTCAACCCCAGGACTTAACTGTTTGTAAGCCTGGTACTTATTCTATCTGTCTCTTTTGCTGAACTGCTAAGTTACAGGGATGGAAATACACCAACATCAGTTGTCAAGTGATAGTGGGGGAAAAAACACACACAGTGGGCTTCTTTCAGTTTCCGTCTTGTGATAGTGGGAGAAAACACACACACAGTGGGCTTCTTTCAGTTTCCGTCTATCTGTTTCACTCACAAGGCTTTTGTCGGATTGTGGCTATAGTAGATGACACTTGCTGAAGGTGCTGTCCTATGGGACTGAACCCAAAACTCCATGATTGGGAAGCAAACTTCTAAACCACATTCAGATGTGTTTTGCATGTAAATCTTATAGGATATCATATATGAAGTTCTCTTTTTGGTTCGGATGAATGACAGGATGACACTTCATTGTCAAAAATCACAAGAAACCCTAAAATCTTTAAAAATGTACCCCACTTTTCTTAACCCTCCTTTTGTTCTTTGCCCCTTTCCTGCTATCATTTACTTCTGAAGTTCTTTTTTTTTTTTTTTAATTTCCAAATGCTTGGGTTGGGTGTTTTTCGTTGACATATTTATGTTGGTCTTATTTCAAGGAATGTTTGATTCTACACTTTTAGTGGACATGATGAGGTGTGTGTGTTTCTCTTTTTATGTTCATTTTCCTCTATTTCTCGCCCCCCCACCTCTTACTCCCTATCTCACTCACCTTGTTTCTCCACCCTCACCTCTTCCAGTTCACTTCCTACCCCCATCTTTCACTAACACTTTTCCTCTCAATTTTTCTTTCCCTCTCTTTCTCTCTCTCTACTTCTATCATCTGTGATGTTCATCTCTCCCTCTCTTTTTCTCTGCTTTTCTCTCACCCCCTCTCTCTCTTTCCCCCTCTCTCATCTGTAATGTTCATCTGCCCCCATCTCTGTCTACATTCCTATCATGCCACACATTTTCCTCCACCCAGTTCTCTCTAATTATGTTTATTTACCCAAAACTGTTACTATAACCTGATCATGTCTTTTATATATCAAACATGTCTTCTTACTGCAACCTTTGACATGCCTTCATATCTCAAACTAAAATTCCCTTTATAGTAGAGAGAGAGCTTGGGTGGGAAGTCGCTGCCTGTCCCCCACTCTCACCCTTCACCTCCCCTAAATATATATATATGGGACCTTGAAGACTGCTATAATGCAAGAAAGTATACTAGTCCCCTAATATTTGATATTCAACATTTCATCTATTCAATAAGACAATCAATACTTCAGTTCATTTTACTATATATATACTATTTATTCCATATATTCTATATTCTACATTAATATTATAAAGAATATAAATAAAACATAAAAAACAGAGTTGGAATTTCTTTGAATAATATATATATACATATATATAATTTAATGGTAGTCTCTTGATCTGAGGGAGAGAGAGTTCCACACTCTTTTTGCTAAACAGTCTGATCAACTGTTTGTGCTCCCTCCAACAAATTGACATTGCTTGTACAGATGCATGGTGTATTACACATCACATGTTGGAGTGATCATAGAGGAAATGCACATATGCATGCATGCACAGAAATATACCGAGAGAGAGAACAAGAGAAATATTGAAACATCTGATGCCTAAATAAGTTGGTGTCAGATCAGCAATGCCAAATGGGCAATGCCAAAACAGCTGTGCCCAAATGTCTCATTCCATCCACACTCCCATGATTTCTTTGTAGTTGTCTCAGCTAGCAGTAGTGACATCATCATACCAATTGTAATACACGCCTAAAGCCAGGTGAATTTGTATACTGGGAACCAAGGTGTGATGGACACAGGAATGATACATTATCAGTTATGGTATTCAGTTGATTCTGTCTTAACTACACTATTAACTTGGCATTTTTACTCACTGTTTTCCACGTTAAGGCAATTGGTGTTGAAGAAGCTGGTCTGTAATTTACTGGTATTGTAACGAGGCATGATGATGATATGTATAAAGTTTTGAGTCTTCTCCTGTTAATAATAACCTGTAACCTTTGACCTCTTGTGAAGTCAAGCCTTCACCTCTTCAGCATTCAGATTTCATTGGTCAACTGTAATGCTTATGTATTCCTATTGTTCTGTATATTATCTTGTAACCTTGAGATTTTGATGATGTGATTTGTACATTTTTAGAATTACATTGTAGGGTAAGTGTGAAAGACAGGATCTGGTTGGTTTGCACCTAAAAATAGGTAGAATGTTTGAGTCAAATACAACTGGTTTAAATGCTAAAGTGTTATCAACAACATATTATCTTTTTTAATTTTACATCATCATTATTATTATTATTATTTATTTATTTTTATTTTTCAGGACACCGACTTGCAACAGAAAATTGATCATGAAATCAAAATGAGAGAAGGGACCACCAAACTATTGGCTGCAGCCAAAAACCCAAGCCAGAAGCTGGAAGCATCAAAGAATCTGATTACAACTAACTCTCGTATCATCAATTACATGAGAGAGCTACAGCGACGCACTACTGCTGAAGTAATGGGGAAAACTTTGTAAGTAGTCTCTGAATCCCTGATACCTCACAACTCATTTCATATCCTCACTTTGCTTTCTCTGTCTTAGTCTCTGATATTTCCAAATATTTCAGCCTCAGGGTTTATGATCTGTAGGAAATTTTGGTCTTGGCAGGGCACTATGGTCTTTTGGTGGATTAAGTATTATTGGTAGGATTTTGGTCTTTGGAACATCATTGTTTTGGGGGATATTTTGCCTTTGGTGGATTATGACAAACAAGGTTGTTCATTTCCAAGTCTTCCATGAAAAACATTTGGCCTTGGAGAAATATTACCTTGTTTGGAAACAGGGGAGGGTTGGCAACAGGATGGGTGTGGTCTTTTGGTGGATTAAGTATTATTATTGGTAGGATTTTGGTCTCTGGAACATCATTGTTTTGGGGGATATTTTGGCCTTTGGTGGATTATGACAAACAAGGTTGTTCATTTCCAAGTCTTCCATGAAAAACATTTGGCTTTGGAGAAATATTACCTTGCTTGGAAACAGGGGAGGGTTGGCCACAGGATGGGTGTAGGGCTATAGGGAGTAAATATGAAGGCCTTATCACCACAGCTGCTAAATTTCAAAGCCTCTAGTGTCCATCCTCTCTGTAGAAAGACAAGAATCCAGATGTTTAATTTTAAAAAAAATTTTTTATTTCATTCCTGATTGCAAATTTCGTCTGACCCATACAAGTATAAAACAGTAGACATTAAATGATGATACTAAATTTGATTAAGGGCTATTTTTGTACTGAATTACTGAATTAATTTTTGTTTACTGTCATTTGCAATTTGTCTTTATCTGTTTCATCTGTCAGGTGCGTCGAAGGAAACCAAACCCCTTGTAAAAGCCAGGTGAGCGTTTCAGGTAAGTTACTCTTTCCCTTTTATTTTTACTACTTCCTACAACTTCCTTCCTTTTCAGCCATTGATAGTTCATTAATACTGATTATAACTGGTGTCGTTCAGCTTTATTTACTCCACCTGTGCATTAAATAGGTTGTTTCAGGTGTGATCACATAGTTTTCCTGTGTCCACCCACTATGACTAATCTTTGTTCATCTGTGACCATCCTATCTTCATTTCATATATCCAAAACTAAGTCACTGAGCACATTCTTACTATTAAGATAATATATATGAAACTAGAAAATGATTTGACTACTAGTTTTACCAACTAGCTCAACCACATAGAAGTCCATCATTGGTTTGATAAACAGCTAGTTTATAAGTGTATACTGCAATAAACATATATTTTCTCTCAATTTTTCCCTACTACCTCCCTTTTTTTTTTCCTGACACAGACTCACATCCTTAACCCTTTCGTTACTGTATTTCTATTGAGAAGCTCTGTGTTTCTTTCATTTACTTTAAATATAACAAAAAATTTAATAAAATAACGTAGTTATCACTCAGCTGGTGTTAGGAACATAAATTGTGACTAAGGTTTGGTGGAAGATTTTAATACAAAACTTATGAAAACAAGACATTTGTACTCAGAGCCAGAGCTGGTTTCAGCCGGGTTCGTAACTAAAGGGTTAAAGTCAGTTTCTTTCGTTTTCACAGCAGACTAAAAGTTCTGCAGCTTGAAGCATTTTTCTTGAAGAAAAATAAATAACAGTGATTTTTATGTACTTTGAGGAGTGAAAAATTCAATGGATTTCATACTTCCTGGTATACAAGACAACATAGTATATAGTGTAAACATGTTGTGTAAACATTCAAACATTGTCGCTATCTTTTCAAGTCCTGCTGCGTTTCACATGGAATTTTTGGCCTGAAAAATTCAACTTATATACTCCAAAACATAGTGCTTGCTTTTTTTCGAAGAGGCCTTATCACCACAGCTGCTAAATTTCAAATTTTTTTCCCAGTTTTCACAACGATAGTATAAAAGCCTCTAGTGTCCATCCTCTCTGAAGAAAGACAAGAATCCAGATGTTTAATTAAATTTTTTTTTTATTTCATTCCTCATTGCAAATCTGAAATTTATGTTTCTTTTACACTTTTATAGATTAATTTCCAATAATGATTCAAACCATCAATAGTGTTCTCAAATTCTGTATTTTACCAACATACAGTGCCTTTGCTTGTATTTACTATTTTATTTAATACTGACACAGACCACCACTGATCTACAAATTCTTGTGAATATTGTTATTCATGTACTTTAAGGCAGCTAGCTGGCTGAATTGCCAGCAAGTTGGACAACGTGCTTAGTGGTATTTCTTCCGGCACTTTGTCATCTGATTTTACATCTTACCATGATTGACTTTGTCGTTCATCCTTTTGGGGTTGATAAAGTAAGTACCAGTTGGGTACTGGTGTCGATGTAGTCGACTATCCCCCACTTTACAAAATTGCTGGCCTTTTGCTGACATTTTAAACTATTCTTATCAGTGTACTTTAATTAATCACATCACTTGATTAAACACACTTTCCTTTGGAACAGTGGCTCTCTATATAAAGCCATAAACAATAGCATATAAATGTTGGGCTGAAAAACTGTTTTGGATAGAAAATGTCAAAGGCTGCCTGTAGGATATGAACCCACATCTCCTGTGCATATGACAGGTGTTCTACCAATGGACCAAAGCAGTCTTCTGAATTTCTATCCGTTTATAAAACTTTATTCTTATCAACGAGAATTGTAAAGCCATTGATGTGAGGAGTTTTATAAGCTTTCAAGAGAAAGGGAAATTATTCTTCTTTGGAACAGTGAATCTCAAGAAAAAAAAACACGAGTTATTTAAACTCTTTCACAAACCTTTCCATGCTAGGTTGGCTGCGTAGACATGTGTTTTAGTTTGAGCGACTAATTTTACAGCTGAATGCTCTTCTTCTCAATAAGCCCTCAACTGTGAAATTATAATTGAGACTGCTTGGTTCATGTAACTTATAAAAATGTATCAAAGTTGTCATGTTCCTGAGCTCAACAGACTAGCACCCCAACCACAACTTTTCGCCTTCTGTACTTTGTTGGTAATAATATCCCCCTGCCTCGTTAGATTTTCATTATAAGGATTTTTTTAATATTAGTTGAACTCCATGCATTTAATCAAATGTTATAGTAAGTGAAGTAATGATCCATGTACAAATTGTGATTATTATGCAGTATTGTCTCAAATAGTTCTGGATTCAGTTCTAGTGTGTGGCACCTCAGTAAGTGTCTGCTACTAAAGTCCTAGGCTGATCAAAGCCTTGTGAGTGGATTTGATAGGCAGAAACTGAAAGAGCCTGCTCTGTGTGTGTGTGTGTGTGTGTGTGTGTGTGTGTGTGAGTGAGAGAGAGAGAGAGAGAGAGATAGCATGTGCGTGCATTCACAAAAATATTAAGATGTGAAAATGAATTGAACCGGCTTTATTGCATATCACTATAATTGTTTAAATGTATTATTACAAGTTGTTCGTTGCTGAATGTTACATATGTTACCACACAGCCACTCCTGCGCCTATATGTAAGTAGCTTGCTTACCAACTACATGGTTCTGGGTTCAGTCCCACTGCGTGGCACATTGGGCAAGTGTCTTCTACTATAGCCTCAGGCCGACCAAAGCCTTGTGAGTGGATGTGGTAGACGGAAACTGAAAGAAGCCCATCGTATATATATGTGTGTGTGTATGTTTGTGTGTCTGTGTTTGTACCCCCTAGCATCGCTTGACAACTGATGCTGGTGTGTTTACGTCCCCGTAACCTAACGGTTTGGCAAAAGAGACCGATAGTATAAGTACTAGGCTTACAAAGAATAAGTCCTGGGGGTCGATTTCCTCGACTAAAGGCGGTGCTCCAGCATGGCCACAGTCAAATAACTAAAACAAGTATAGGAGTATGTTATAGACAACATTGCATTAATATCACTCATCAAAAGTAGCATATGCTTCTCTTTGGGTGAAAAATCAAAAGCTCTGAACATATTTGTGTGTTTGTGTATTTCTTTGTCTTGACATCTTGTGATAGTTGTACAAGTATCATTGTCATGCAAGCAAGAGTTCTTCGTTTCCAATATTCTGCATGATGTCTGGCCATAGAGAAATACTATCCTTCTTGGAAACGGGTGAGGGCATCCAGCTGTAGAAATTGTACATATGCAGATAGTAGAGCTTGGCATATCCTCTGGCTTACTAGCACCTGTCAAACCGTCCAACACATGCCAGCATGGAAAGCAGACGTGAAGTCAGTGATGGTGACAGATTCATAACTTTGAAAGCTAATAATAACTGAAGCCGAGTTGGAGTCTGGCATTTTGTTACAGAGCTTTGTTGGTCATAGGCTTCCTTCTGTTTATTTCTTTAAAAGATTATATATTTTTTTACTCGGTTTATCTCTTTTAAAACTTCGTATATTTATTTGTTTCTGTTCTTGTTTTTCTTCTTCTCGATACAGATATCAGAATTCCTCTCATGTGGAAAGATACAGATCATTTCAAAAACAAGGGAGGTAAGTACTATAAATTTAACCAACTTGAGAATTACTTCCCTTTACGGAACACCCCCTCCCTTCCCTCTAAATTCAGTCACTCAAAACTACAACATTGAATAAAAGATGATACTTCCGTGCTTATACACATGTATTTGCATACGACTCTCTCTCTCTCTCTCTCTCTCTCTCTCTCCATGTGGCAAGAAGTTTGCTTCCTGACCACATGGCTTTTGGTTCAGTCCCACTTTGTGCCACCTTGGGCAAATGTCTTTTTACTATGACCCTGGGCTGAGTAAAGCCTTGTAAATACATATGGTATAGGAAACTGATAGAGACCTATGTGTGGGTGTATATATATATATCATAAATCCTCGAGTATGATCTGCATCCCCCCCCCCCAGTTTAAAGGTCAAAATCCCTAGTGCGTACTAAGCAATGTCCAAGTTTCTATTTTCTGTCCGACAATGTTTATTCAGACACATTTTGTGATGTCAGGCATGAAAATACCTTAAGCTAAGCCTGAAAGCAATGAAGTCATAAAAGAATCATTCATAACTTGCAGTAAGCAACATTTATTAAAATAAAAGTATTCAGAACACAGAATAACATGTAACAAAACAATTTGCAAACATATTTACATTCCCATATAACAGTTAAGAACATCACCATTATTGTATCATGCATGCGTGGAAGTGTTTGTTCGACTAGGTGCTGCTGGCTTAATTACGCATGACTTCAAGCTAGAGAAGGGGTGCATATTATACACAAGGTTTAGGTTTTTCAGAGGTACAGCCCCCTAAAAATTCCCTGTGTATTATACTTAAGGGCGGACTATACTCGAAGATTTATGGTATATATATATATGTGTTACTATCTCTATGCTTTGACAGTGCATTTGTAAACAATTGCCAATGTCATGCACATGGTGTCCTTCATTTCCAATATTCAGTGTAAGCATGTCTGACTATGGGGAAATATTACCTTACTTGGAAACAATTGAAGGTTGGTGACAGGAAGAGCATCTGGCTGTTAAAAAAAATCCACCTCAACATATTTCATGCATGCATGGAAAAGTAGATGTTGAAACAAGGATGGTGATTTATTTGTCAAATCCCACAAAGTTTAAAATTTTACCTTTCATCCTTCTACGAGATATTGGATAAATTAAAATGTACCAGTAAAATAAGAATTGATCATATGATCACTCCTCTTGAGCTTGTATTCAGCACCTGCAACATTCAGCTGGTACAACTAGAGCACTTTGCTCGGAACCGGAAAACCTGACACTCCCTCTGCAATGAAGGAGCTGCATACTTTGGACTAATCTGATATGAGATACTTGAGGAAAAGAGATGTCAACGTCATCTCTGACTCACCATCAGCATAATGGGCAACTTCCCTTGTCATCTGTATTCAAGGACATGCCATTCCAGGATCGGACTGTTTTCACATTTATCAACCCTCAAAATGTAGGGTAAGACTCTTAGAGGACAACATCGTTGTCAACATTGACAGACAGCTGTAAGCAAGTATGCTTCAGTAAAATACACATTGATCGTATGATAACTCCCCACCAAATCTAAAGATATAGGCGCAGAAGTGGCTGTGTGGTAAGTAGCTGGCTTACCAACCACATGGTTCCAGGTTCAGTCCCACTGTGTGGCACTTTGGCCAAGTGTCTTCTACTGTAGCCTCAGGCCGACCAAAGCGTTGTGAGTGGATTTGGTAGATAGAAACTGAAAGAAGTCTGTTGTATATATGTGTATATATACGTGTTTGTGTGTCTGTGTTTGTCCCCCCAACATCGCTTGACAACCGATGCTGCTGTGTTTACATCCCCGTAACTTAGCGGTTCGGCAAAAGAGACTGATAGAATAAGTACTAGGCTTACAAAGAATAAGTTCTGGGGTCGAGTTGCTCGACTAAAGGCGGTGCTCCAGCATGGCCGCAGTCAAATGACTGAAACAAGTAAAAGAGTAAAAGAATATGCACCCTATTTTCCAGCAGACAAGTCATTATAACTATGTAGTGTAAACATTCAAACATTGTTGCTACCTTTCCAAATCCTGTTGTATTTCACCTGGAATCTTTGGTCTTTCCAAGTTGTCTCGGTGTATAAGTCAACCTACCTTCCCTTGGCTGTAAATTTTAGTCTGAAAAGTTTAACTTGTATTCCTGTGCCAGAGCAGCCAGCTGGCTTCCATGCCAGTGGCACGTAAAAGGGCACCATTCCAGCGTGATTGTTACGAACGTCGTCTTACTGGCACCTGTGCCGGTGGTATGCGTAAAAAGATTCAAGTGAGGTCGTTGCCAGTACCACCTGACTGGCCCCCCGTACCGGTGGCACGTAAAAAGCACCCACTACACTCTCGGAGTGGTTGGCATTAGGAAGGGCATCCATCTAGCTGTAGAAACTCTGCCGGATCAAGATTGGAGCCTGGTGCAGCCATCTGGTTCACCAGCCCTCAGTCAAAATCATCCAACCCATGCTAGCATGGAAAGCGGACGTTAAACGACGACGATGATGATGATGATGATGATGATGACAGCAGGACCTTTGTTCCTGATTTAGAAATTATTAATTTCTGAATTATTTCCTCTCCCTCGTTTTGATTATTGTTGATGTTTTTTTCCTCTATTGTATTTTGCAGATCATCGTCGTTATGCTGTGTTTTGTTTGGTTAAAACTGGGAGCGAGATATACGATACCAGCTTGATATCAAATGTTGACCGTAGCATGACAGATATATCATTTGACGATGTCATTGTATTGTAAGTATATCTTTTGAGTTTTTTTGGGGGGGTTTTTTTTTTTTTTGTATCTTTTACTTGCTTCACTCATTGAACTGTGGCCATGCTGGGGCACAGCCATGAAGGGTTGCAGTTGGGGACAAATTAACCGTAGTACTTATTTCAAGTCTGGTACTTCTTTTCTATCAGTCTTTGCTGAACTGCTAAGTTACAGGGATGTAAACAAGCCTACAATGGTCATCATGTGGTAGTAACAGGGACAAAGAAAGACAAATACAGACATACACATGCAGTTTCACATACATACTTACACACACACACACACACACACACACACACACACACTCTCACATATTTATTTGTGTGTGTGACAGGCTTTGTGAAGGTGCATGGTATAGTGGTTAGGATATTTAGCTCATGATCTTAAGATTGCGTGTTCGATACCTGATGGCATAGAGCTAAGAAAGTTCTTGTATCCAGAAATGTTATTATACTGGGGTTGATACCTCCTCCTCTTCCTTTACAAATGTGAGAAACCATGACTTTGTGGCTGATTGAATAAAAACATCATATCTCTCTCTCTCTCTCTCTGTTTCACACTTTCTTTTCTTCTCTCTCTCTCTCTCTCTATCTATCTATCTATCTATCTATCTATCTATCTATCTACCTCTCAAACACAAAGCCTCTCCTTCATTGGTGTCCCATTTCATTCGCTCCCTCTATCATTCCAGTTCTCTTTCTCTCTCTCTCTCTTCCCCACCCACCCTACATTTCACCCCCACCCCTTTTATACTCTACTGCTTTCATTTTCACCCTATGCCGCCACTATAAAACTTCCTAGCCCCCAACATGCACCTCACCCACCCTATTATTGTATATTTCAGTGACAATGTCCCTTGTAACTTTGAATGTACCCTAGAGGTCTACTGTCACAAATTACACGAAGACCTCACCATTGCTAGCACACCAAAGAAAATCAGAAAGAAGTTTAATGATTTCTCAGGCTCTGTCGGACGAAACGTTGGCAAGAGGTTATCTGGATTGGTAAGTCCACCTTGTCATATTCTCTCTCTCTCTCTCTCTCTCTCTTTGCTATGTGTGGATATTGTAGCGTGTGTGTGTGTGTGTGTGTGTGTGGTAAAGGTTATCTGATTATGCACGTGTTGTTTCTGAATTTGTCTGAACGTGAGTGGTTTTTCCAGTGTGATTATGGGTATGTAGTTGCCCTGGTGTACGTTATGTTACGTCTGTTTGTTTGGCTGTGTATCAAGGATGGATCTCCTGTTGTTCAATAGTGAGGCACTACTCACTCAGTCAGCTGAATCATCTCCTCCTGGTCTAACGGCTAACTGGCTGAGTATTCCATAGACATCATCATCACCATCTTCCATGTATGCATGGGTAGGACGGTTGACAGAAGCCAGCCAGGTAGAAAATTTACCCCAGGCTACCGTGTCTGTTTTGACAGGGATTTTATGGCTCTGATGTCCTTCCCAACACCAACCACTCTGTAGAGTGGACTCAATGCTTTTTATGTGGCACTAGCACAGGCAAAGTTTTGACAAGATTTTTACAGCTGTATGCCCTTCCAGATGCCAACCACATGACTGCGAACTGGAAGCTTTTAATGTAGCACCAGCACTGACAGGGTAACCAAGTAACTCACAAGACGTGTACCCTTAACATAAATCACAATTAAAATCGATGTGAACCCAATGTATCTTTATAAATTACAGATATGGCCTATCTGACAGGCTTCTGTGGAGTGTTTTTGGTAACCTAATTTCACTCCTAAGAGACAGGTTGGCTTGAGGCTATTGAAAATAACATTTTACCAAAAATGACACACATTGGGATTGAACCAAGGACCATGTGGTTGTGAAGTGAACTCCTTAACCATTTACCCATACTGTGCCTTGTGTATGAGTGTGTAGTTACACTTTCATGTGTATACAAGATATAATCAGCTCTGGCTGAGCAAGGTAAAAACCTGATAGTCATCACAGATTTCTCTTTCTCTTGTTCATTTATTAATTAGAATTTTCTTGTTATTTTTTGTTAATTGCTTCGTCTTTGTTCTATTGCAGAGTGATGCTGACATAATTGGTAACATGGTGCTGTGAGTAGTCACTTCTGATTTTCAAAATTTCACCCTTGTTTTTCTTATTGTTGTGTTTTGTTGAAGATATTTCAGTTATTGTTTCATTGACGTTTTGTTGTTACTCATTTTAAAATTTCATTGGGGTGCGGTTAGTCAATTACATTGACTCCCTCCCCGGTGCTCAACTGGTACTTATTTCGTCAATCCTTAAAGGATGGAAAGCAAAGATGGCCTTGGTGGAATTTGAACCTGGAACATAATGCTAGATAAAATGCTACTAATCATTTTCTCTGGTATACTCATGATTCTGCCAGCTTGCAGCCTTAATAATAAAGATAATAAAAATGATAATAATATTATTATTATTTATTCAAGGCACTGCCTAGAATTGAACTCGGAATTTTGGAGTTAGTAGCCTGCGCTCTTAACCACTACACTATGTGCCTGTGGGCAAAAATGATAATAATAATCTTTTCTACTGGAAGCACAAGGCCTCAAATTTGGGGGAAGGGATTAAGTCAATTACATTGATCCCAGTACGCAACTGGTACTTAATTTATCGACCCCGAAAAGATTGAAAACAAAGTTGACCTCAGCGGAATTTGAACTCGGAATGTAGCAGCAGATGAAATACTGCTAAGCATTTCACCCGGCATGCTAATGATTCTGCCAGCTCGCTGCCTTAATAATAATAATAATTTCAGATTTTTATGCAAGGCCAGCAATTTCAGAGTAAGGAGTTAAGTCGATTACATTGACCCCAGTGTTCAACTGGTACTTATTTTCTCAACCCTGAAAGGATAAATCGACCTCAGAAGAATTTGAACTCTGAACATACAGACGGATGAAATGCCGCTAAGCGTCTCATTCAGCATGTTAACAGCTCAGCCAGCTCATCACCTTAGTTATTAATAATAATAATAACAATGACAGTAATAATCATTTCTACTATAGGCACAAGGCCTGAAATTTTGGGTTAGGGGATCAGTTGATTACATTGACCCCAGTACTCAACTGGTACTTATTTCATTGAACCCTGAAAAGATTAAGGGCAAAGTCGACTTAGGTGGAATTTGAACTCATAATGTAAAGATAGATGAAATGCTGCAAGCATTTTACTGGGTGTGCTAATGATTCTGCCAGCTTACCAATTCCTCTTTTGAATAAATAATTGCTTAGTTTCCTGAAAGTCTTCTGACTTTGATGTTAAGATTCTGATGTTGGCAGTTTACTGGATCAGCTATCTGACTGAGTCCTTTGTCATTTCTTTTCCTTAGGGGCCCAAAGTTTGATTTGGTTACCACCAGTACTCTGTCCCTTTCTGATGCAGATGACACCGTACGAACATACGACTTAACCATGGAACCTACAGCAGGTGAGTCCCTAAGTTCATGAGTTCATGAGTTCATGAGTCCGTGAGTCCGTGAGTCCGTGAGTCCGTGAGTCTGTGAGTCCGTGAGTCTTTGAGTCAGTGAGTCTCTTATTGAATGATGGCTTGATCTTTATTTATTTTGAGTGAGGTTGAGCGTAAAGAGAGGTGGTTCTTGTTTTTTGGGTTTTTTTCCTCAAGTCTGCTATATACACTCTATCAATGTATTTTGCTGAATTGCTAAGTTACAGAAATATGAAGAAATAAACTCTTTTTGTCATGCGGTGGAGGGTGGGGAACACACACAATACACACACATATACACAAAAGGCTTCCATACAGTTTCTGCCCACCAAAGGCATTGGTCAGCCTGCAGGTCTACAGTATAAGGCACTTGCCCAAAGTGCTGCACAGTGGGATTGAACCGGAAACCATGGTGTTGCAAAATGTCTCTTAACCACATCACCATGTCTACACTTGCATGGATGCACATCTTGTAAGCATGCTTGTGGTCAAGAAGTTTGCTTTGCAATCATAAGGCCCAGGTTTCAATCCCGCTGCATGGCATCTTAGGCAAGTGTCTTTTACCATAGTCTTGGGTTAACCCATGGTTTATGATAATGCAATGAAATTGGGTAGATTGGAAACTGTGGGGAAGCCTTGTTGGAACTGTATCTGTAATCTAAAGGTCCAGTCTTGGTCACATATTGTGACCAAGACATATTCAACCTAAGAATTATGGTTAAAGGAACATGTCTGGAATACTTAGCCTCTTACAATTTGAATTTAACTCTTCAGCTTTTAAGCTAGTTATATCTCCTACAAATATTTCGCCTGTTTTATGTTCAAGTTGGCCAGATCCAACCTCTCACACCTGTTTCTTTATTACCCACAAGGGGCTAAACATAGAGTGGACAAACAAGGACAGACACACGGATTAAGTCGATTACATCGACCCCAGTGTGTAATTGGTACTTATTTAATCGACCCCTAAAGGATGAAAAGTAAAGTCTACCTTGGCAGAATTTGAACTCAGAACGTAGCAGCAGACGAAATACCGCTCAGCATTTCGACTAACGTGCTAACGATTCTGCCAGCTCGCCTCTCACACCTACCATGCAATGTCCTTCTAAAAATAAGCAATCACATTATGAAAATTTCAAAGCTGCAAGTTGATGCATGATCAATTCAAAACAATGGAGTAAATATGCATTACATTTGACAGAGTGAGCTGAATGCTAAAGGGTTAATGAGTATGAGCATTTTATCATCATCATCATGATCATCATTGTCGTTTAACGTTCGCTTTCCATGCTGGCATGGGTTGGACAGTTTGGCTGAGGACTGGTGAGCCAGACGCTGCACCAAGCTCAATCTGATCTGGCAAAGTTTCTACAACCGGATGCCCTTCCTAACGCCATACGATCAGCAAAATGGTGGAGATCTAAACTTGTAGCTTTAGACATATTGCGTTTGTGATTTACATACGCAATATATGATGCTCGATTATGACCACTATGTGATGTCAAGGCAAGATTGCACATACATATGTACGTGTGTGTATGTGTGTGTATATGCATATATATAATAGAATAAGAAATAGAAAGTCCTTGGTACAGCATTATATATATTTGAAAAAAAATGAATAGAAATGGCTTTTCTGATAATTTTTGTCCACTTTAATAATTGGATGTTCATAATCATTAGGTATAACACCTATTGACTTTATAATATGATGAGCTTCTTCCAGTTTCCATCAACCAGCTCCACTCACAAGGTTAAGTTGGTTGAGGGCTAGAGTAGAAGACATTTGCTGAAGATGCTCAAATATTCTGAGATCAGTTTTCACCAATTCCTCCCATGTCACCTTAGGTCTCCTTCTTTCACAGGTTCCATCTACTTAAATAGCTGTCATCTTACATCACATTCCAAAGCAGAACAGTCTTCTCTCTTGCTTACTTCATCCACATAGCCAAACCAAGCCAGTGTATATGTGTGTACACACAAACTCCTCTCTCTCTCTCTTATGCTGTATTAGGAGAGAGCAGTGTGATGACATACACCCGTAATACAAACAAGGTTTTGTTAAGAGCCTCGTTACAATATTTAGACTAGTTACCTTATGTGGCCACGAGACAAGCTGAAACAACAGAACCAGCTCTGACTTGGTGAGCAGGGATTAGCATTATAATGAGAAGATAAACTTTAGTCATGGCTGTTATGTTGATACAATGAAGGTGGATAGGTGAGATGCCAAGACCTGGAACAACCTGCCAATAGGCCAGCTATTGGTATCCTGTCATACTGGTGGCACCATCACCACCATCACCACCTCCTGCCTACGATTCATACCGAAACAAAAGCTAAAAGGTTTGACTCTTCCCCCACTACCATTACTTCTTCTACTACCACTACAACCATCCTCATAGGACTATGTGGATAACTCTAGGATAATGGTTACTTGATTGTTTAGCACCTGATAATCATTAATTACACTGGTTTGTTTTAAAAGAGTCTTCCAGCTGTGACCATCCCATATTTTCAGATAATGTATCTGTCTAGGAGCAGATTATCTGATGTGTTCCTTCATGTTTTTAAGATGGGTATGATTTGAAGTGGTCTTGGCTACTATTTCTAGCTTGGCGAATGTTGGTGGCCTTCCCCTCAGAGCAGTCATTGGCATCATGTAGAGGGGAGATTTGCAGGCATGGAGACTCTTGGTCTTCCTAAAATAAAAAAAATCTTGCTCTGCCCAATGCATACTTGTGCAGATACACAGGCAGCCTGCAGTGATGGAGGCTTTATTATGTGTGTGTGTGTGTATGTATGTACAGTTGTATGTGCTTATCTGGATAGATGTATGAGTGAGTATGAATGTTTGTATGCACAAATGTAAATGTATGTGCATGCAAACATATAGATATTTGTGTGTTCACTATTCTCTAAAAAAAAACCTCTTTTCTTCTTCTATTAATCTTTCAGATGGCAATATCTATGAATTACCGTTTTTTGGTCACTACTGCTGTCGGTTGGCTGTGTTACCACATTGCTTAACAAGGCCTGCAATGACTGGTCACCTCAATCTGTTGGTAAGGGAATCAACTCATCAGTTTTCCTGGATTTATGCTATCGTTCATATTGCTTTTTTTATTGGATGCTTTCTGAAGTGTCTACATTTCATTGTACTCTCTGTTTCTTTCAGTGCAAACTTCTATTTCTTGTCTTCTTTTACAGGTGGATAGAGAAAGGAACAAACAGAAGCGCTACTGGTGTGTACTGAAGAATTTGGAGCTGGCCTGCTTTGCTTCACCTCAGGATGAGAAAACTGCACGACCTCATCTCTGTATCCCTGTAACAAAAGTAAGAGAAAAGATTTGAGTTGGTCTTCAGATACTTTTACCTTTTACTAGTTTCATTCATTAGACTGCAGCCATGCTGGGGAAATGGTTTGAAAAGTTTAGTCAAACCGGCTTCTATCGGTGTACTCTTTTATTTTTTTTATTTGTTTCAGTCATTTGACTGTGGCCATGCTGGAGCACTACCTTTAGTTGAACAAATCGACCCCAGGGCTTCTTCTTTGTAAGCCTAGTGCTGATTCAATCGGTCTCTTTTGCCAAACCGCTAAGTTACGGAGACGTAAACACACCAACATCTGTTGTCAAGCGATGGGGGGGGGACAGACATACAAACATACACACACATATATATATTCGACGGGCTTCTTTTAGTCTCCGTCTACCAAATCCACTCACAAAGCTTTGGTTGGCCCGAGGCTATAGCAGAAGACGCTTGCCCAAGGTCCCACACAGTGGGACTGAACCCGCAACCATGTGGTTGGTAAGCAAGCTACTTACCACACAGCCACTCCTGAGCCTATGTCTAATGTTAGTGTTTTTTATTCCTTTCTCTTTTCCGGTTTCTTTCTTGGTCCTGGCAGAATACCCAGGTGTCAGATGCTGATCCACGCATATTCCAAAATCCTCACACATTCCATGTTACAACCAAGACCGACATAAGCGTGTCCGATCATGTACTCTCAGCAGACAGCAAGCATGACTTTGAGAATTGGTGGGATGGTTTCCAGCAACACCTGCTCGATCAAGGTAACTTTGTTCGTTTGTTTCTGTTTGTATTTCTGTTTTTCCAAGCTGACATGGGTTAGATGCTAGCTTCTAACCCATGGCTTTGTGTGTGAATATTCACAAAATTGCTTAACTGTTAAGCTTTTAAACTAGCTTTATCTACCCGAAATATTCTACCTGTTTTGTGTTCAAACCAGCCAGATCTGGCCCATTCCACCTACCCTAAAATGTCATTCTAAAATTTGTCACACTGTCACATCATTGAAATCTCAAAGCTACAAGATAATGAATGATTAATTCACAATGACTTGAATAAATAAATATTACATTTGATTATTTAACATCCGCTTTTCATGCTAGCATGGGTTGGACGATTTGACTGAGGTCTCGCAAACCAGATGGCTGCACCGGACTCCAATCTAATCTGGCAGAGTTTCTACAGCTGGATGCCCTTCCTAACGCCAACCACTCTGAGAGTGTAGTGGGTGCTTTTTATGTGCCACCGGCTCGGGGGCCAGTCAGGCGGTACTGGCAACGGCCACGCTCAAACGGTGCTTTTTATGTGCTACCTGCACAGGAGCCAGTCCAGCGGCACTGGCAACGACCTCGTTCAAATGCCTTTTTGTTGCTATTAATTATAAATTAACTAGTCTGTTGACAGAATTGATAAAAGACTAGTGACTCAGTTTTCATACCTGATGTCCTAACACTCACCTGTATTATCTAATAAAATGCTGATTCTTTTTCTTATTGCAGCTGCATGGAAACATGCTACAGAACAGATGATGTTGGTCCAGAAGGCATCACCACTAAATCTCCCATTATTCTTGCGTAAGAGCTCCCTCTATGATGACACACCCATTGAAGGTAAGTTCAGAGGTGTTGCACTTGTTTTCTGTTTGATGCCTCGGTCATTGTCACTATAATAATGGTTTCAAATTTTGGCACAAGGCCAGCAATTTTGGACAAAGGGAGTAAGTCCATTACATTGACCTCCCCAGTACACAACTGGTACTTATTTTGACTTTAACAGAGGACGAAAGGCAAAGTCAACCTTGGTGGCATTTGAACTCAGAATAGGAAGATGGATGAAATACCAATAAGCATTTTGTCTGGCATGCTAATGCTTCTGTCAGCCCACCTTTGTCATTATAATAATAATTGGTGTCACTTTATGAGGGCATGCCTTGACCCCATCTTCATAACCATCTTTCTCTCTCTCTCTTTCCCAAATTGTGTATCTCATCTGCAGCAAGATATCTGTTTTTGTCCCGTTTATCATACTTAAACCCCCTTATCACCAGGCACAAAACCATCTCCTTTAATATGACTCCCCACTCTTAGTTGAGGTGTTTTTGTCTTACGAGTTGCTTGGTGACCTCACTAGTGCTGGTGCTGCACTCAGTACACCTGGTAAAGAAGTTGGCATTAGGCAGAGCATCCAGCCATAGAAACCATGCCAATGCAGACAGGGCTAGGTGCAGTCCTCTTGCTTAGACACAGACCATCTATGAGAAAAGAAAAACTTTTATAGGCTCAACAGTAATTCAGAACAAGCAGGTCATCTTAATGTTATCTAAAAACGCAATATAGACACAAGTTTAGGAAATTCAGCACAGGAACAGCAGTGGATTGAATTGATTCTCCTCCTGCTTCATTACAATGAAGGCACTTGGCCTAGTGGTTTAGGGGCATTGCATTCGTGATAACAACATCATGCTTTCAATTCCTGGACTAGGTGGTGCATTGTGTTCTTGAGCAAAACTCTTCATTTCATGTTGCTTCAGTCCACTCGGCTGTTAATGGGTGACCCTTTGATTGGGGTGAATATTGTGATCTTGATCACTTCTCTGCCATGGCAACTAAGTAACCAGCTGAATGAGTTTTGGGACTCAAGGTTGTAATGTCCATGTCCCTGTAGTTGTTTGTTCCTTCTTGAACATGCCTGGCTCATACAGGCCAGTTTCCCGGTTTCATTGGCATACATGTTCCCCACCTGGACGGGATGCAGGTCCATCACAGGTGAGCTGCTAGATACAGGAGGAAAGAGTGAGAGAAAGTCGTGGCGAAAGAGTCAGCAGAAGTTTGCCATTACCTTCTGCTGGAACTGTGTGGAGCTTAGGTGTTTTGCTCATGAACACACACATCATCCGGTCTGAGTTTCGAACCTGCGATCCCTCGACTGCGAGTCCGCTGCGCTAACCACTTGGCCATGTGCCTCCACATACCCCCTTCATCCCAAGTACTGGACTGAGATTTTACTGGCCTCACCTGTAATGAAATTTGAAGTTGACTTTGCCTGGGTATCGTTTTTATTTATATTTTTATTTATTCATTTACTTATATATATATATATGTATTTGTTTGTTTTCAGACCCTGAGCACACCTGTGATCCCTTAGGAAACTCTATTGAAGACACTGAACTCTCACAGATGATATGTTCGTTAATGCATGAGGCACAGCAGATCCGTGGGGACGGGAAGTGATAGCGGAAAGAGACAGGAGACCTGTTCCCATTGTTGTAGTGGACAGGTACTACTCTGGTCATCGGACTGAACAGGACACTCTCCTTTCCCATCCTCTCTCTTTCTCTCTCTGTCTCTGTTCTGTGTGGTGTGTGTGTGTGTGTGTGTGTGTGTGTGTAAGGTTATTGAATTAAATATGACTTATATTTTTCTTCTTTCCTCCCATCACTCCCTCTCCCCAGAGCAATGAAGCAAATAGGCCGACCGACCTTTGTAACCTATGAATGCATGCGAGTAACAGAGAGAGAAAAGGGAGAGTCAGAGAGAGAGAGAAAGAAAGAAAAAAGAGAGAGGGCTTATTAAAGAATATAAGATGTGTGAGGAGAAAAACAAATTTTTTTTTAAAGACAGGTCAAAATGGAGTGTCAAAATGGTGGCTAGAATACGGTGTGACTAAATTAAGTGACGATGACAACAACAAAGAGAGCCCCGCCCCAAAATATGTATTTTAACAAATCAATAATTAAATGAATAGATACTCTTGTAAGAATAATGGTGGTAACGAGATATACAAAGGGCCTTACTTATAAATGGAGATGGATCTGGAGTTGGCGGATTTTAGCAGTGGTGGTCATATATGGATAGCGACAGATCTGGGACCATTGGTGGCCATATATGGATACAGACAAATCTGGAGTCACTGCTTACACCACAAAAATGGCTGTCTCTGGAGTTGGCGATTTTTACCAATGGTGGTCATACTTATAAATGGAGATGGATCTGGAGTTGGTGGATTTTAGCAGTGGTGGTCATATATGGATAGCGACAGATCTGGGACCATTGGTGGCCATATATGGATACAGACAAATCTGGGGTCACTGCTTACACCACAAAAATGGCTTGTCTCTGGAGTTGGTGGATTTTTTACTAATGGTGGTCATACATGGATTGCAACAGATCCGAATTAGTGGATAGACCACAAGTGATTTATAATATTATGCTGGCTACAATGGATTTTTAATGACAGGAATGTCTGGAATTAGTGGGGTTTGCTGTTCATGAATACTTCTTGTTTTTACTTCCTCACTACGAATTTTTAGCTCATTTCAACCCACCCCTTTTTCCTGTTTCTTTGTGTGTGTGTGTATATGTGCGTGTGTGTGTGTGTTTTTGTGTGACTGACTGTGTGGTGCATGTAGTTGTAAGCTTTTATTAAAATCAAGTTCCATGATACGAAGTTTAAAGTTTTATGGGTTTTACTTTTAAAGCAAGGCTCTACACACTCACACATGCACTGTTGAATAAGGCAAATATTTTGAATTTGTCATGTAAGACTCTCTCTTCAGAACTGAGTGAATTATCACACCTTCACCCATGCATGCATGCATGCGTACACACACACACACACACAAATTAAATTGTCAAAAATGAAATGTATGTATGTGTGTGTTTATAAAAACAGTATGGGCTTTTACAAAAGCAATGCAGGTATGTATGTGAATGAATGTGTGTGTGTGTGTGCACACACTTGTGTATATGCAAGTGTATGTGTGTATATATCTGCACTTGTGTATGTATGTATGTGTGCATCTTTATACCTGTGTATACAGGTGCACACTTCTGTGTGTGTGTTTTTGTACATGTATAGGTATGTGTGTGTGTGTGTGTATATATATATATATATATATAGATGTGCATCTATATACAGATGTATATATGTACATGTATGTGTGCATTTATATACATGTGTATATATATAAAGTACATATATATGTGCATCTGCAAGTCTATATATGTAGCGTGTGTGTGTATAGGTATGCATGTAATCAAGTATATAGGCATGTGTGCACACGTACAGACATCCAAATATATTCATGTATATACACACACGCACGTTTTATATATATATATATATATATATATATATATATATATATATGCACATACATTATATTTTCATACCTGCACATATGTAATGCGTACATCTGTGCTACAATATATAAGAAAGCAAGCATTCAGAGACCGAAGCCCCTGGTTAAAAAAACCTGCCTCACAAACACCCAATGGTTATATTGTCAGAAAGCAGCAGTTATCTGAAATCAGAACTGGAACTGTGGTAAATTAAATGGAACTGCATCCATTGGGAGGTTGAAAAGATGAGTAAAGAAGCATTTATCTGATTGAGTACAGATACACCATGGTTCTCTTCCCAGGCCTGCACTAAAATACATTTATTTGATGTATGTGTGTGTGTGTGTGTGTGTGTGTGTGTGTATATACTTATGAATATACAAGTGTGCGTGTCGCTGCATATATTGTGTGTGTGTGTGTAAATGTTTATATGCATGTGTATGTATATGCATGTATGTGTGTGTATGTGTATATGTGTACGCACATATATACATGCACTTATAATTGCATGTGTGTGCAGGTGTAAAGTGTTACCAATATTTTGGTCAGAATTGTAATTCTTTTATTGAAAAACAAAAGAACAAAAAAAAAAAACAAACAAAATTCTTTAAATTTGTCAAGTCTTGGAGAAAAGTTTGGACAATTAAAAGCTGTCAATGTTAAAAATCCTTTTGTAAGGAATTTCTTTGAATGTATTCACCATCCTATATATATTTTTTTTCAGTTTAATTTACATTATGAATTCCTTATTTTTTAAGTCTTTAGAAAAACAGATGCAAAAAGGAATTTTATTCTAAAATTTTCTTATTTCAAAGTGGAGGGATGGTTGTCTTTTAAACCTACTCCGCTTTATGGCCCACACCCCCAAATATACAGCATGGCCATGTAATTATTTTAATAATGGTTTATTTATTTGAAATCGCAAATGTAATAATACCTGGTTGTGTTTAATCATAGACCTTTGATTATGACTTCTAAGGTAACTCTTTCTGATCCCTTTTTCATGGACGTGTCTCCCTTTCAAATTTCCATGTTTCTAGCTGGAGGTCATCTTATTAGTTTTGTTAGTGGGTACCACAGTAACACACACTGGCCCTTTTTTTTTTTTTGTAGGATGTGGTACTTGTGGCCAAATACACAAACCTTAGTTTAAAACCATTGTAATGAGCAGATGAAGGGAGTTTATCTCTTGATCTACTTGAAATAGTTCTGATGTCTTCCTCAGATCACATCCTACTGTCTTCAGTAAAAAGATGTTTTGAATATTGTGGTACTGGATTCCTTGTACAGGCTGAATCAGTTCTGTTATTGTGTTCCCTGAGAAAACACCTGCATTCCATTAAGAAAAAACGATAAAAAAAATACAATATCCTAATGTCTCACTTAATGCATATTGGTACACAAAATATACACTCAGAATAGAGTATTTACAGATCTCTCTCCTGCTCCCCACACTCTCAGTCTCTCTCTGTCTCCCTCCCTCTCTCTTTCCTTCTCTCTCTCCCTCTCTGTCGCTCCCTCCCTCCTCTCTTTCCCCCGCTCCCTCCCTCTCTCTCTCTCTCGATTCCTCTCTCTCTCATTCCCTCTCTTTCTGTCGCTCCCTCCCTCTCTCTCTCCCTCTTTCTCTTCCACTCCCTCCTCTTCCTCCCCACCCTCCTCTCCCTCCCTCCCCACCTTCCAAGTACATCCAAGCATCGTTACCATGTCCCAAATCCTGTTGCATTTCACATGGAAGTTTTTGGTTCTCCAGAACCTTGGTGTATAAACCGACCTGTCTTTTGTTTTGGCCGTTAATTTCGGCCTGAAAATTTCCGAAAATATGCATCCCGTCGGAAAATACAGTATGCATATTTGTGTACTAAGAAGTGCAAACTTGAGTTTGTGGCAGAATTTGAGCAGATAAGAGCAAACCATCGATAAGGTCGCGGGCTGCCGTAAAGGGACAACGAAAAACCGACGGACTGGTTGATCCAACAATTGAAATAGCTAATTGGTTAACTGACTGGCAAGCTTACTTGTTGTGCTGCGCTGGAGGAACATGTTATAGAACTGATTAAGCTTCTTGCAAGATGTTACATGAACATGCCTAATGATAATTAATTAATTAATTAAACTTTATGAATATTCTCAATTATATGTGAAACTTTAATTAAACTCATTTAGCTATTTGGAAGATAAGCAAACTTAAGTCTTAAACTCTATAATCATACAACAAACCCTAAAATTGGTTACTTTAATTATGTTGATGCAATTTGTTGTGATGTTGTTATCGGGTCTGCAAGAGTGCTCCGGCGGTAACACGCTGAGCAGTAATTAATTTCGTTGATCAGTAACCGAGTTCAAATCCTGCCAGTCTCAGCTTCGGCATTGCATTTTTATCCCACCGTTGGTTTGCAGGAAACATTTACTATACTCTGTTCAGTTGCCTAAAGTTATTTCCAAACACATCATCTGTGTATGTCAGTGTGTGTGTGTGTTATATATATATATATACATACACAGACACAAACTATATAATACGATAGAAAATTATAGAAGGTGGCGAGCTGGCAGAAGCGTTAGCACGCCGGGCGAAATGCTTAGCGGTATTTTGTCTGCTGTTACGTTCTGAGTTCAAATTCCGCCGAGGTTGACTTTGCCTTTCATCCCTTCGGGGTCGATAAAATAAGTACCAGTAAACGCACTGGTACTTTGATAAAATAAGTACCAGTCGCGCACTGGGGTCAATGTAATCGACTTAATCCGTTTGTCTGTCCTTGCTTAGCCCCTTGTGGGCAATAAAGCAATAAGAAAATTATACAGGGTTCAGGGGTCACCAACTGATTGGGATACATCAAAACCCAAGTAACACTGGGGGTCAGAGACAATAAAAAAATAGGACCACTTTCCCTTAGTACGTAGGATAATGAAAGAAATGAAGTATTGTGTTGAAGGTTTTTTTTTTATATCGATTATACCGATTTGTTCGATATATTGAACTTGGAAGGAGAAAAAGAACTCCGTAAAGTTGGATTTGAATTCGACATGCTAAGGGACTGTTTTGTCCGACATTCTGTTGAAAATAATTATTTTTCTTGAAGTTTCAAAATTCTTATGGCGTAAACAACATACAATTCTCGTTGGTGGGAACGAAGCTTCTGAAGTGGTTAGATAATTTCGAAGGATAGCTTTGGTCCAATGATAGAGCGCCTCTCATATGGTAGCTGGAAATATTCGTTCGAGTCGCACGGGCAATTTTTCAACCTTTTCTATCCGGATATTTGCACGCTATTATTTATAGCTTTATCTGCTTCGAGATCAACAATATAAAATGCGTGTGTGTGTGTATAAAAATAGATGTATGATTGCTACCGTTAAGTTTAGAGCTCCGCCTAGATTTATCATCCAGTCTGCTTCCAGTGTAATGGTCAAGCAATATATGTTTGCTTCCCATCCACATGATTCCGGGTTCAGTCCCACTGCGTGACACCTTGGGCAGGTGTCTTTTTTTTTTAACCACAGGTCGACCAAAGCCTTGTGAGTGGATATTTGAAACAAAGAAACCCGTCGTGTATGTGTGTGTGTGTGTGTGTGTGTGTATTTCCCCCACGACTTGACAACCAGTGTTGGTTTGTTTATGTCCCCATAGCGTAGCGGCTCCGCAAAAGGAGACCGATAGAATAAGTACCAGGCTTATAAATTAGTACTGGAGTCGATTTGTTCGACTAAATCCTTCGAGGCACTGCCCCAGCATGGCCGCAGTATAATGACTGAAACACGAAAAAGGGTGTATATATATTGTGCCATTCTTACAAGCGTTGGCAATCGTGGACTTGCATCCCAAAGTCCGAATATTTACGACTCCCAGGAAAGGTACGGCAGTAACTTCCTCCTGTTGCTTCCCGCTGGTTTACTTCCTGTTTGCACCAAGCTAAACCTTAGGCAGGGGGGGGGGGTACTCACCCACGTGACACCAGGGCATGTCCATCCATATAGTGGTGGGCCTTTGTGACATGTCCAGAAGCCAGCTCTCTTCTGAGTCTTGTATGTCTTCGGTAACGTGACGATTTACTGTTGGACCCATGACTGAGGCCCTTGATTGGTAATTTCGTTCCGGCCCAAGCCCAAGCAGACTTGGGTGTAGCAGTAAGCTTGGAGGGACTCGATATTCCTCTAAATTCCTGAATTCCTGAGCTGAAACTTTTACAACCTGATGCAGTTTAATATCACGGGCCAGGACAGACAAATGGTGCAGGTTAAGTTTACTGTTCAACCACATGGTGCTGAGTTCAGTTTCAGCTGTGGGTGGATTTTGTAGACGAAAACTGAAAGCCCGTTTGGTTGTGTGTGAGTGTATGTATAAATGGTTGTCCCCACCGACGCTTCTGGGATTGTTTACGTTCACGTAACTTAACAGTTCGGCAAAAAAAACCGATGGAACTACTCGGCTTTAGCAGAAACCAAGTACTGGAGTCGATTTGTTCAACTAAACCCTTCTAGACTGAATCGGGTTCAGTCCCTCTGCGTGGCACCTTGGGCAAGTGTTTTCTACTATAGCCTCGGGCCAATCAAAGCTTTGTGAATAGATTTGGTAGACGGAAACTGAAAGACGCCCGTCGTATATATGTATATATATATATATATATATATATATATATATATATATATATATATAATGCTTGTCCTCCCACCATCGCTTGACAACCGATGTTGGTGTGTTTCATCCCTGTAACTTAGCGGTTCGGCGAAGGTGGCCGACAGAATAAGCATCAGGCTTACAAAGAATAAGTCGGTTTGTTCGACTAAAGGTGGTGCTCCAGCATGGACGATGTCAAATGACTGAAACAAGAAAACAAAAATAATAATAAAAAAAAAAGAATTGGCTTCAAATTTTGGTACTAGGCCAACAAGTGCGGGAGGGAGTAAGTCGATAACGTAGACCCCGAAGGGATGAAAGGCAAAGTCGACTTCGGTTGAATTTGAACTCGGAACAAAAAACAGGCGAAATGCCGCTAAGCAATTTGTCCGGCGTGTTAACGATTCTGCCAGCTCACCACCTTAATACGGGGATGACTTTAAACAACATTCTATAGTGGGACCCTGGTTCGGGAGTTCCATGGTTTTGCAGAATGTGGAACCATCTCTTAGCCACAATTGTTCTCTGGTTTATTCTGACTCAGAAAAGTAGCACGTGTTAGGGCCCCAGCCATGGGTTGACCAGTATGTAAATAGAGGGAATGTTCCCAAATAGTTGGGAACAAGCCGCCCAGGACTTAATTCCGGGTGGCCCCTTAGCAAGGCCTTGCACCTGATGACCATTCAAGCCAGGGTTACGTTGATATCATAGGATGCAGCAGAATTGATTTTAAACAATTTCGGCAGAACTTATTGAGCCGAGAGTGTATATCACTGCATGCAGAGCGAATGCACAGACGACAAACTTATCAACATCCAGGCTCAAGCAGCTCAGTTAGCAAACTACTGCTGTCATCTCCGGTCCTGGCATGCGCTGATGAGACATTTCAGCTATGACTCACTGGCACGAGCAGGTCCACCCGACATGATGTTGGTAAGGAGGAGGATGATACGTGTGGATGTATATAAAGGCGGCGAGCTGGCAGAAACGTTAGCACGCCGGGCGAAATGCGTTGCCGTATTTCGTCTGCCGTTACGTTCTGAGTTCAAATTCCGCCGAGGTCCACTTTGCCTTCGAAGCAGTCATGGAAGCGGAGCATTTTGGACGAGCTCAGGACCACCGGTCTGACATGGGAAGCATCCAAGAAACACGCCAATGACCGCAAGAAGTGGAAAACAACTGTTGAGGCCCTATGCTCCACAAGGGGCAAAAAGGATTAAGAAGAAGTCCTATAGAAGTTTGTGCTGTTGTTATTTAGCCCCAGGCCAAACCTGGCCTGATAGACCAATATAATCAAAGCATTCCAGCACTGATAGACTTAATACATCTTGGATTACATTATCCAATGTGTCCTGTATTTAGTTATGGTAAGGTAGATTATCATTTGATGGAGATTTGCCTGCCATTTTCAGCAGGTCGAACGTTGGGACTCTTGGCGGTTCAAGACGTGTGTGGGTGTGTGTAGGATATGTCTATTGGCCATGTGACTGACTCTATAGTCACGTGTTCTAACCAACCCTGAGTTGTTCGCTTTTGGCTTTGGTAAGGCAGACTACGGTACCCCGGCGAAAGTAGGTACTGTTGCTATATCACAGGTGAACGGATTAGGCTATTAACTGGAAAAGATTTCCAGCTTAAGATATCTCCCTTCTCGCAAAATACCAAAAACAAAACAAAACAAAACCCTCTTGTCCCAGCTGTTCGTATGCTGGTGTGTTTACGTTCCCGTCACCTAGCGGTTCGGCAAAAGAGACCGATAGAATAAGTACTGGGCTTACAAAGAATAAGTCCCGGGGTCGATTTGCTCGACTAAAGGCGGTGCTTCAGCATGGCCGCAGTCAAATGACTGAAACATGTAAAAGAGTAAATGACCATTTTTACCAAACCATCTTGACGATTCCACAACAGAGGCAGATATACAGGGTGGGCCCAGAGTCACGCAGTTAAAGTTTAAAATGTTTTGGAATTGTCGAAGCCATGAATAAAATTGAATAAAATAAATAAACTGATGATGAATGCACACATACTTGTACATGATGAGAAAAATGAATAATAATGATTCTTTCTACTATAGGCACAAAATTCGGGGGCAGGGGATAGTCGATTGTATCGACCTCCAGTATTCAACTGGTACTAAGTTCATCGACTCCGAAAGGACGAAAGGCTAAGTCCGACTGCAGCGGAATTTGAACTCAGAACGTAGTGACGGGCGAAATACCGCTAAGCATTTCATCCGGCGTGCTAACGATTCTGCCAGCCCACCGCCTTAATAACCCTTTCTACTATAGGCACAAGGCCTGAAATTTTGGGGAAGGGGGCTAGTCGATTATATCGACCCAGTACTCAACTGGTACTCAATTTATCGATTCCGAAAGGATGAAAGACAAAGTTGACCTCAGTGGAATTTGAACTCAGAACGTAAAGATGGACGAAATGCCGCTAAGCATTTGGTCCATCGCTACGTCTTTCATGTTAACGATTCTGCCAGATTTTGGCACAATGAGACCAATTTTTAAGGAAGGGAGTTGGTCGATATCATCGATCCCAGTGCTTTATTTTTATCAACCCCGAATGGATGAAATGAACAGTTGGCTTCGGTGGGATTTGAACTGAGAACGTAAAAAGCCGAAAGAGAAACCGCTTGGCCATCCCCCTCCCCGACGTACCAACGACTCTGCCAGCTCGTCGGCTTACCCTATCTTATAATAATATTGCTTTCAAATTTTTGGCACAAGGCCAGCATTTCGGGGACTCCAAAAGGATGAAAATTGAAGTCGACCTCGGCGGAATTTGAGCTCTGAACGTAGACAGACGAAATGTCGCGAATCATATCGCCCGGCGTGCTAACGATTCTGCCATACACTAATAAATGATGTAATAAATAATGGTGCTGATTTTATCGACCCAGAAAGGGATAAAAGCCAAAGTCAACCTCGGCGACGTTTGAACCCAGAACGGACAGACGGATCTTATTGTAATAATATTAAAAATATATATCGAGAGCCACGTGTATATGTGAGTGAGTGAGTGAGTGTTTGTTTCTTCTTCTCGAGCCATGCCTGGCTCATAAGGGCCGGTTTCCTGGTTTCCTTGGCGTATAGGTTCCCTACCTGGATGGTACGCCGCTCCGTCGCAGGTGAGCTGCAAGATGCAGGAGGAAAGAGTGAGAGAAAGTTGTGGCGAATGAGTCAGCAGAAGTTCACCATTACCTTCTGCCGGAGCCACATGGAGCTTAGGTGTTTCGCTCATAAACACACATCACCTGGTCTGAGATTCGAACCAGCGATCCCTCGACCGCGAGTCCGCTGCTCTAACCATTAGGCCATGTGCCTCCACCTTGTGTGAGTGAGTGTTGAGGTATGGACAAAAGCTATGAAAAATAAGAGACTATTGTGTAAATTAGAAGAAAACAAGATTAATTACTGTTGACTGACGGTGGTGGTGATGATTGAATGATACGGACATTTAAAGTGTGTGTGTGTGTTTGAGGGAGAGGGAAGGGTTGGGCGATATCTTCTATCTTTTTACCGGTTTCAGTCATTGGACTGCAGCCATGCTGGGGCACTGCCTTGAATGATTTAGTCGAACAAATCGAACCCAGTGTTTATTGTTTTCTTTTCTTTACTAAAGTTTGTAAATCGGTCACTTTTGTCGAACTTTTAAGTTACGGTGACATAAACAAACCAACACCGGTTGCCAAGCGGTTTCGGTGGGGAAAAACATACATACATACATATTATATATATATACACGACGGGCTTCCAAGCAGTTTCCAGCTAGCAAAATTCACTCGCAAGGCAGAGGACGGCGCGGGGACTATAATAGAAGACATTTGCCCCAAGGTGCCGTGTGGTGGAACTGAACCTGAAACCACGCAAGTGTAAAAACGAGCTTCTTAAATCACACACCCATGCCTGATCAAAAATAAAATATAATAAAATAAAATAATGAAAAAAAAAAGACAAAATGTATGAATTGGTGTCCGAAACGGCTTAATTTTTGTTGAAAACATTGGTGATAAATAATCAAATATGAAATAACGTCAATGATAATACGAATCTGATATTTTTCCTGTTATTTTTCTTCTTTCCAAAAATAAAATTCTAAATGCTTCTATGAAGAAAATATCATTCTCTGTGTTATTTATTTCTGTGTCGAATGCTTTTATCGGGGGTTCGAGTCTGAAGCTCCTCCTAATTGCTTTTACATAATAAATTGGTGTGGAGAAATGCACCTGTAGTAATTGATCGAAGCGTAACCAAGCATTTTTTCGTTAATCAAAAGATGTAACTGCTATTCGAACCCTGCACGAAGTGATAATGATTAACATCCATCATTATGGCTTGAACGGCTTTCATTATCGAACTGTTTAAACAATGACTTCGAACTAAACTAAAACAAAAAAAATGTCAATTGGTAAGGGAGGTAACTTTAAATTTTAAGCTGATGCAAATGATGAAGTTATTTCCCTTGGACGGTTTAAACAAGGGACGTTACTGTAAAACACTGTTGTATGATATCTACTACATACTCTCCTTATATCCTTTTGTTTCAGTCATTTGACTGCGGCCATGCTGGAGCACCGACTTTAGTCGAGCAAATAGACCCCAGCACTTACTCTTTGTAAGCCTAGTACTTATTTTATCGGTGTCTTTTGCCGAACAGCTAAGTAAACACACCAGGAACTGGTTGTTAAGCAATGTTGGACGGAGGGTGGAGGACAAACACAGGCATACAAACACACATACACACACACACACACACACATACATATATATGACGGGATTCTTTCAGTTTCCGTCTACCAAATCCACTCGCAAGGCTATAATAGAAGATACTTGCCCAAGGTGCCACGCAGTACGACTGAACCCATGTGGTTATTAAGCAAGCTACTTACCACACAGCCACTCCTACGCCTATATATATATATATATATATATATATATATATATATGAAACAGTACTTGGAGAATAAGAACGGAACGAAACGAACGAATCGAATCGAATCGACGCGAGGGCGCTGTCATACAATAGTGTAATAAATAAAATATATGCATACCTACCTACATCTACATGTATATATACGTGAGTTGAGGACACCACAACTAGACGTAGAACTCAACGAGAAACGAAAACGGAAAAACAAGCATGGAACAAACCATTTTTTTACAACAGAAAAACAGAGTACAAGACAAACTACACAAGGAAAAATACTCTTCATCAGCTGTCCTTAGTTCAACTCTAGCGTGTTTCGAAAGTATATATATATATATATATATATATATATATATGTACAGTCAAGCTACTATATATAGGCAAGCTACTCCTGCGCCTATATATATATACGATGTTTATATATATATATATATATATATATATATATATTCATTCACACACATACAAACACAGCCAGTTCACTGTGTGTGTGGTGTATACATCATTAAAAAACAATACTTTTAAACCTTACATTTCACTCGGACGGACCAGTTTGTGTTCAACTTCAGGTGTGCTTTTCTTTACGTTTATAGATTTCTCTCAACTGCGTTTGAACTGAATTATAATTTCTAAAATGATAAATATAATTACGTAGGAGTAAAACATAATGTAGAACAATCGTGCAGGTCAATGTGTATAAGTAAATATTCTTTTCTACTCAAGGCACAAGGCCCGAGATTTTTGGGAAGTGGAGCAGTCGATTATATCGACCCCAGTACGCAACTGGTGCTTAATTTATTGATTCCGGAAGAACGAAACGCAAAGTCGATCTCGGCGGAATTTGAACTTAGAACGTAATGGCAGACGAAATACCTATTTCTTTACTGCCCACAAGGGGCTACACACAGAGTGGCTAAGCAAGGACGGACAAAGGGGTTAAGTCGATTATATTGACCTCAGTGCGTAACTAGTACTTAATTTATCGACCCCGAAAGGATGAAAGGCAGAGTCGACCTCGGCGGAATTTGAACTTAGAACGTAACGGCAGACGAAATACCTATTTCTTTACTACCCACGAGGGGCTAAATACACAGGACAGACAAACGGATTAAGTCGATTACATCGACCCCAGTGCGTAACTTAATTTATCGACCCCGGAAGGATGAAAGGCAAAGTCGACCTCGGTGGAATTTGAACTCAGAACTTAACGGCAGACGAAATACCGCTAAGCATTTCATCCGGCGTGCGACATCGACTTTGCCTTTCATCCTTTCGGGGTCGATAAAATAAGTACCAGTTGAACACAGGGTGGTGGGGATGGGGTTCTATGTAATCGACAAATTCCCTCTTGATATTTCAGATATTTTTCCAATGGGAGAAAGAAAGATTAAAAGCGGCGACTATCTGGCGGAATCATTAATGTACCGGACAAAAAGGGTAACGGCATTTCATCCGGCTTCGTTCTGAGTTCAGATTCCGCTAACATCAACTGTACCTTTCATCCTTTCATGATCGATAAAATAATTACTAGTCGAGTTCTAGGGTCGACCCAATCGATCAGCCTGCTCCCTCAAAATGTAGACCTTGTGCTTATAAGAGAAAGAATTATTCGATATTGTTTCTAATTTTGGCACAAGGCCAGCAATTCTGGAGAGAGTGTAAATCGATTAAATTGACCCTCAGTGCTCGACTGGTACTTATTTTATCAATTCTAAAAGGATGAATGGCAAAGTCGACTTTGGCAGAATTTGAACTCAGAGCGTAAAGCCGAACGAAATGGCGTTTTACCTGGCGTGCTACCGCTTCTGCCAGCACATTGACGACATTACGACAAAAGCCTTCCCGATTAAGCACGAGTTCTCCAGCTGCCTTGCCACAACTCTCTTGTCCAAACAGCTCTTGATATTGTCCATCCAATGCGTTCTTTACTTGCCTTTTGATCTATTGTCCTCTACTCTTCAAACGTCTTCGAATATGGCCATCACAGACGAGCTTTCGATCTTCACAATGTTCAAGAGTTGTCACCCTCATTTACTCTTTACTCTTTTACTTGTTTCAGTCATGTGACTGCGGCCATGCTGGAGCACTGCCTTTTAGTCGAGCAAATCGAGCCCAGGACTTATTCTTCGTAAGCCTAGTACTTATTCTATCGGTCTCTTTTGCTGAACCGCTAAGTTACGGGGACATAAACACACCAGCATCGGTTGTCGAGCGATGTTGGGGGACAAACATAGACACACAAACATATATACACACACATATATAATATATACAAATATATGACGGGCTTCTTTCAGTTTCCGTCTACCAAATCCACTCACAAGGCTTTGGTTGGCCTGAGGCTATAGTAGAAGACATTTGCCCAAGGTGCCACGCATTGGGACTGAACCCGGAACCATGTGGCTGGTAAACAAGCTACTTACCACACAACCACTCCTACGTCTATTTGCAGTAACACCCTTTCATTTGCCCGATGACCCTTGCAAGTGACTCGTAACACTCTCCTATACACTCACATTTCAAATACATGGATTATGTTCTCTTCAAATTTCTTCCGAGTCCGTGCTTCGGAACCACATTAGCCATTATAAACATTATTTTGAGACGGTAAACATTGAAATATGTTCACCGCCGAACACGAACCACGAATCTGCCGATTATTGGACGTCTGGGTTATTGATTACTCTGTTAAAACATTTGCTAATTATTTTCCACTAATTAAATATTTTAGAATAAAAATCATTAAAATTGCTGGCCTTGTGCTAAAATTTGAAAGAATTATTTCTCTTTCTCCTTTTCTAATTCTCCTCTGCCTTCACCATCTCCTCGTAGTAGTAGTTGTAGTAATAGTAATAGTAGTAGCAGCAGCATTAGTATTAGTATTAGTTGTTGTAGTAGTAGCAGCAGTATTATTATTATTATTATTATTATTATTATTATTATATTAGTAGTAGTAGTAGTAGTAGCAGCAGCAGCAGTATTAGTTTTATTATTAGTAGTAGTAGTTCTTCTTCACTTCGTGCCAAGTGGCATCTCAAGTTTCCTCTCTCTCTCCCCCCCCCCAATGCTTCCCTGTCGATGACTGTGGTTCGTGCCTGATCCTTTCTCTTTCCAGAGCTTAGGAAGAATTGCCTCTTCAAGGTGCCAAGGTGAAGTAAATCCTTCTGAGTGTCTGACGTTTCTGTAATCAAATTTTTTATTTTGCAGAATCAGGTAATTAACCCAATGCCCAACATTCAAGACCTGAAGTGGAGTTGGTTTCCTGCAAGGATTTTCTTGCCTTAGACGATCGCAGTGGTGTCCAATCCCATGAGCTCCATCTTCCCGGGATCTGAAATCGAAGTCTCTTTCTTCTAAGAGGTTTTATCGCTCCCCAGCCTGACCAGCCTGGTCTATGACTATCCAACCCCCCCCACAAAAAAAGAATGTAGAGAACTAGTCTTGACACCGGTCCTTCGAACCTGCGCCGCGTTAGTCACGGCTGTGTTTGTTGTATCCACCCTGCCCCGTATCGCGATGGAACACTTACAGAGGCGTAGTGTGGAGGAGCAATTACAAAGCTTACTCCTAACTAGGGACACACTGAACCCCCTAAGTGTTAAACAATGAGAACGTGTGTAAGAGAGTGTTGTACTAGAGTATTACAGTACCAAACGATCATGTTCAATAATTGGTTTGTATTGATTTTCATATGGGTAGAATGTTTCATTTCAATATGTAAGAATGCTAACATCAGAATTGTGGTATTGTTGCCTCGGCGGAATTTGATCTTGGAACGTAAAGGCGGACGAAATGTCGCAAATCACTTTGTCCGGCGAGCTAACGATTCTCCTAGCTCGTCGCCTTAATAATAGTAATAATCCTTTCTACTATATACTCAAAGCGTGAGATTTAGGGGAGGGGTACAAGTCGATTACATCGACCCCAGTGTTTCACTGGTGCTTAATTTATCGACCACGAAAGGGTGAAAGGCAAAGTCGACCTCGGCGGTATTTGAACTTAGAACTTAGAAAATGCGTTAAAATCAAAATACAGCCAGCGTCACTGGTGAATGAGTATAGCATCCTTACCTAAAACCCTAACCCTAACCCTAACCCTAAAACCTTAAAGCTAAAACCAGTACAAATGCACGAACGATGTCATAAATAACAGTGACAAACGAAAAATACACCGCCGATAGTTGTTGTTAACAAACAACGGCAGTAATTTTATTCAGCTGAATACATGTCATTGATTGGTTGAAATTACCGAAATAGGACTACTTTAACGTGAAATTACTTCGTAAATATAAGTTTTTCTCAACAACACATAAGAGTAAAACATGTTTTATATTACACATTCTACCAGTATACGAAGTTTGAAAGTGTTTAGTTACAAAAAATTATTCTTTAAATCTGTCGGTCAAAAGGTAAAGATCTCGAGTATGACGTCATAATATGTACCATGTTTTCAATAAACATTTTAGGTGCCTGTGTAGTGGTGAGAAAACTCACAGTGAAGCATCTAGGCACTAGCATGGCCGGTGGTGGCGGGGGGTTGGTGGGTGTAAGGGCAGTCTGCCCCGACCAGCTCTTTTAAAGGGGCGGTACTTTTGGGGCTACTGTAGGCAATATGTGTTTTTTTGTGGGGTATGGGGGGGGGCGCAGCAAACGGAAGGGCCGTCCCGGGTGGCTCACACTCAACGTACGCTAGTGCTTCCAGGATATGACAGCATGAAGGGAAGAAGCTTGCTGAAGCAAACAGCTGGTACTCATTTATAGCGGAGTAGACGGGAGAAATGTGAAATGATGCCTCTTACACTTGCACACAACGCGCAACCAGAACTAGGAATTGAACACATAACCTTGGGATCACAAGCCGAAGTCTCTATCCACTGATCAAAGCGCCTTTAAAATATAAGTATTGTAACAGATGTAACGGTGCGTAGCGCAGGGATCAATGATTCTTTCCAGGTCGAGCCGTTACTTCTCCGCATTGAGAAGTCACAGCTCCAATACGACGAGCATGTGATTAAAATGCCGCAGGAGAGAATCGCAGGGCATTCTTGAAGCTGAGCCGACTGGCAGGAGACCTAGGGGAAGTGTCCAAGAATGAGATGATTGGATAATATCCATTGCCCCAGTTGGTCACGTTTGGAAATCTGGGAACTGTGGTGGCCAGATAAGATGTTCAACTTCACTAGAATGTTCCGCGTGCCATTCAGTAACAACTTTAGCTGTGTGAATTGGTGCATTATCATCCTGAAAGATTGTGTTTCCCTCGGGAAACAGTTTCGCAACCATAGGATGAATTTGATCAGATAAAATGCTTAAATAGTCTTGACCATTAATTCTACCATGAAGGGAAACCATTAATCCGGCGGATTTCTAAGATATAGCCCCGCCCCAGATCATCACGGATCTTCCTCCATGTTTAACAGTTGGAAGAAAGCAGTCTGGGTTAAATGCATCTTTTGGCTGTCTCCACACGTATACTCGGCTGGTGTTCGGAAATAAGGTAAAGGATCATTCTGAAAGATTGTGCTTCCCTCGGGAAACAGTTCCGCAACCATAGGATGAATTTGATCAGATAAAATGCTTAAATAGTCTTGACTATTAATTCTGCCATGAAGGGAAACCATTGGGCCGGCGGATTTCCATGATATAGCCTCCCAGATCATCGCGGATCTTCCTCCGTGTTTAACAGTTGGAAGAAAACAGTCTGGGTCAAATGCATCTTTTGGCTGTCTCCACAAGTATACTCGGTCGGTGGTCGGAAATAAGGTAAAGGATGACTCGTCCGAGAAAATAACATTCTTCTACTGCGGAGACTGTAATAATAGTTACTTCTGATGGGAGCTTATAAAGGCGGTGTTTGAGGCCTCAACCCGGACAACCTTTCCAGGAATAGTGTGCGGATAAGATGGAGGAATGAAAGGAAAATCACGACTTCTCTAAACATAGCAACTCCTTGACAGTTTTCTCCCCTTGTGAGCATATAACCACCTGAAGAGAGCGCTACCACCCAGGTTAAGAACCAATCATATCTGTGTACCCGATGTCTTGTTTATGTGCAAGAAAACATTATTTCTGCGTTTATTTCTTTCAACCAGAACCAGATCTTGGCGCTGATTTCTATAAAGTGAGACGTTCGGTTTGCGTCGAAGACTTTCAGTGTTTTGTAAGGTATATTCGGTTGCACCATCAACGCTTGCACACTCGACTGCATCCCAAACCAGTTGCTGCACACACACTAAAATTTATCAAATATTCCATTGGCGTCTCTCGTCTGCGTCCTTCGTGTTTATGTGGTACATTCCTTCAGCTGTCTAACATAATAAAATGTCTTCTTTCTGCCTTCTCACAAATGCTATTAATAAGTATTTGCTTTCGGCAAATACTTTCTAGAGTATTCTTGTTCTGCTTCGTTCCCTTTCGTAACCATTCGTTACATTCCGCAAATTTCGTTTTCTGTTTTTATTTTATTCTTTAAGTGCTCAGATGCGTTCCATTTATTCATTTCCAGTGTTTTTTGTTGAATTTGTCCGTTTGAGACCGCATCAGATTCACCTAGATTGGTAAGATCGGTGTAGATCAGTGCTCCGCAACCCCCTTTTTTCTTTTTACTTGCGGTACACTAATATTATTTTCAAAATTCGGTGACACACCTGAAGTAAAAATATAGCTAAAAGTATTGGGGAAAAAAATTATATTCAGGTTACACTGCGGCACACCTAGCATTGTCTCGTGGCACACCAGTGTGCCCCGGCATACCTGTGGCGTGCACTGCTGTAGATTCAACTTTTGAAGGTTGGCTGCATCTGAAGAAATAGATAGATTAGATCGATAGACAGATAGATAGACAGATAGATAGATTGATAGATAGATAGATAAGTAGTTAAATAAGTAGATAGATAGATAGCTAGATAGACAGGCAGGTAGACAGACAGATAGATAGATAGATAGATAGATAGATAGATAGATAGATAGATAGATAGATAGATAGATAGATATGTTTCTTTATTAGCCACACATGGCTGAACACAGACGGGACAAATTTCAAAGTAAAGCTTTTCTTTTTTTTGGGGGAAAAAAGTGGGGTAGGTTTTCTATCAAAAGGGATCATAAAAAGGAAAAAAAAACGATCAATAGGGATCGTGTATCACAGAAATGTCACGATGTAAAGTGTAAAGGGGAAAACAGATAAGGTTTATCCGTGGAAAGAAAGACCTACGAATAAGACCACGGTAACCTTGGTCAATAACGTCACATGTTAACACATTTATTTGCAAGTAAGTAACTCTCTGTTTCAAATTTTCCGGGTTCAAAGGATCATGCTCAAGGTGGCTTCGTCATTCATACGTGCCATCCTTGCTACATTCACCCATCTTTTTTTTTTTTGAAACATTCGCTAGACAAAACTTGCCTCTCTACTCTCACTTTCCTTTTCAAGTGATACTTGAAGAAGTTGATGAGAGATTGACCAGGGAGGAACGTGTTTGTCTCTAATACTTTCAAACGCGTCCACCAGATACATTCTTTTGCTATAGCCACAAGGATGATGAAAATAGCTCTTCCTTCCCGTTTGAAGGAAGGAGGCGTGACGATATTAACGATAGACTCGGCTGATAAACGGACTCGTCCCACACGTGACAGCAGTCGTTCGACATAAGTCGGAAATGGTTGAACATTGCACGAGTGCGTGCAGAACGGTTTCGTCGCTCTGACCGCATCTCGGGCAGGTCGGCACCCTGTTTCTCGAGCCGTATCTGTAGAGCTTATCCCGAACGGGTAGCGCTTCTCGGTAGCACTACCAGGCCAGGGATCTCTGGAAGTTGTCCATAAGTCTCGGCCCGATGTTGTCTTGAACAGGCAGGTCAGGTATTCCTCGTCGCCCCGTTCGCTCCGAGTTCGTCGTCGTACCTCCCCTCCACTAATCCCCTATAGAAAGCCTTGGTTGTGATGCAGTCGCTCAAGGTCGACCTGGGACGGCAGAAGTGCTGGAGAGCAAAGCGACACTCGCGGTGCCATTCATCCTTCCTCGACCTCTTCTTGATCCACAACTGCAGCTCAGTCATGGAGACGAGCTGCGGCTCAATAAGTTTATCTCCCGAAATAGTTCAATATCCATCCTGCTTCATCCCATGATTTCAACATAACCCTGACTCATGTGATTGTCGGTTGCAAGGCCATGCCGAGGTGTCAGCCGTGATTTTGTTCGTGGGCTGTTTATTCCCGTATACACAGCTGATATCGATTTACATGCTAGCTAACTCATAGCTGGGACCCTGCCAGATGCTGCTATTCCGGGTCAAAGAAGGCTCGGAACACTAATGGGTAAGAGGTAATTCCACTCTCCTCAAAACCCTGGAATCCCCGAACCAGGGCCCCATTATCGGACGCAGTTTGAAGTTATACTCAGAACCTCCTGCATGGAATTCCACAAAATAACCGAGAAAACTGTAATAGATATAGAAGTTTTAGATAGGCGTAGGAGTGGCTGTGTGGTAAGAAGTTTGCTTCCCAACAACATGGTTTGGTGTTCAGTACCACTGCGTGGTACCTTGGCCAAGTGTTTTCTACAATAACCTTGAGTCAAGCAAAACCTTGTGAGAGGAACAAGCTTGCTATTCTTAAGAAGGGCCCGACTTGACATCATCCGGGTGTTTGACCAAGGCGAGAAGTCTAGTCAGGCTGGAAGACTAATAATGAATTGAAGTAAGAGGCTTGGTGTCTCATTTGTGTTGCTTTATTGTATTTACTGTGTTTTGACTTATGTAAGAGGTTTACTACCTCACGATGGCTTTCTTGTAAGAGGTTAATTGCCTCCTTGATGTTTTGTGATGTAAGAGGTTTGCTGCCTCAATATGTATGTTATTTCCTTACTGCCCACAAGAGGCTAAACACAGAGAGGACAAACAAGGACAGACAAAGGGATTAAGTCGATTACATCGACCCCAGTGCTTAATACCTATTTCTTTACTGTCCACAAGGGGTTACACACAGAGGGGACAAACAAGGACAGACAATTCGATTATATCGACCCCAGTGCGTAACTGGTACTTATTTAATCGACCCCGAAAGGACGAAAGGCAAAGTCGTGCTCGGCGGAATTTGAACTCAGAAGTTAACGGCAGTCGAAATACCACTAAGCATTTCGCCCTGCGTGCTAACGTTTCTGCCAGCTCGCCGCCTTAACCAGCAACAATATGTATGTATAAAGAACAACGTGCTCGGGTAAACAGCAATCGGCGGGCGTAGCTGTTGTCCTCAGTATTATCATATTGTCGATCATTTCATTTCATTATGTTCGTGTCCAGCCCGCAGCTTCCTTTCTTTGTAAGGGGCCCTTGTGGCCAATTGAATGAATACAAGAAGCTTGTAGTGTCCCCTCTATGTTATGCCTTTATGGCAAAATATTGAAATAAAGAAGCTTGTTTCCTAACCACATGGTTCCGGGTTCAGTCCTACTGTGTGGCACCTTGGGCAAGTGTTTTCTCCGACCAAAGCCTTTTTGAGTGGATTTGATAAACGGACTGAAACAAGTAAAAGAGTAAAAGTACACGAGGAATAAACAATGCCATGTGCGCAATGAGGAGTTGACCGTTAAAGAATCTGAAATTCAAAGATGATAATCGTTTTGTCAGCTGCAGAAAAAAGTATAAAAGATACAACAACATGGAAGTATATATGCAGAGATAAATTCATGCATTTCTGCGTTTGGTGCAGACTTGTAAATACAGATTAAAAAAAAAATATGAGAAAGAGCAGAGAATATGGAATATCTAAAATGGCGGACCAAAGAGAGAGAGAGGGAGAGGGAGGAGTAGGAGGAAAGAGACGGCGGCGG
>NC_043010.1:68183904-68186404 GCF_006345805.1 Octopus sinensis
ACAACATGTCTCTAGGAGAAGGTCGCGCCGATATAAAATTGAATATGCAGGGTGTAGCATTCGATATTTTAGGTGCTTCCACGTTTTTGAGCCTGCGACCGATATTTGTACGAGATGTTTTGCTCTGGCTTGTCTCTGGGCCAAGTCCATAGGGTGCAGAGCGTCTATGAGAGGCTGTGCCAGCCTTATTGAACGTGAAATTTTTCAGAGCCATTGTTTTATCACTGACAGTCGTACTTGTCTACGAGCTGACAACCATCATGCATGCATACGTGCGCACATGCATGCATGATGTATGTATGTTGTATGTATGTATGTATGTTGTATGTATGTATGTTGTATGTATCTTTTTATTGCTTATCTCTCTTTTTGGTCACTCAACTGCGGCCATGCTGGGGTACAGTCTTGAAGGGTTTAGTAGAACAAATTGACCCTAGTACTTATATTTTTAAAGTTATATATATATATATATATATAAGACCGGTGATTGTCGTGCGATGACAACGGGTAAATACCGAGAAACTTGGGTCCGTGTGTATCACGTCAGGTCGACGATGGGAAGGATGGCTTCCCTTTGCAAATACTGATAGGACACAGAAAGTGTGTCAATAGCCAGCTGGAGAAGATGTTCTCTTGGGAGCTACAAGCTACAGTAGCATCCTCCCTTAGTGGTTAGCCACATTTAAGAGGCAAATATACTTCACACACACACACACACACACACACACACACACACACACAAATAAAATAAATATTTTATTTGCTAAAAAGAAAGTCTGAATCCATTGGTCCAGGAGTTAGATGGTAAATGTTTATATTTTTCATTCCCTTCGATATTTTATCTCTAATAGTGGTTCGCAATCTAACTGTCCTCTCTAGCATGCAAGTAGTCCTATGATGGCTACCTCTTATGTGTTTAAATGTACACTGTATTGATATGAATAATATATAGTCTATTGACTAAATTTTTCACGCTAGGCCACTGGTAATGGAAATTTCAAATATTTCTGATTACCCTTTGATATTATTATTAATATATATATATAGAAATTCAGGGTGAGTACTTGATAATTGTAAGCACCTGTATATACCGTACGCGAATGAGAGGATTTGCATCCCCAACGTAGAATTTTTGATGTAATACATGTCCTTGAGGTAGTAATTGTGTGCGGCTGAAGAAGGCCATAGACACACATTATGCATTGTTATAAATCCGTCTAATAAAGGCCCGAAACATATGTACCGCTGAATCCTTGGCATCATGTTTTTATTTTGATTAATTTATATATATATATATACATATATATCTCACGGTTTTGACTAGATTATTGGATGCTGTTATATATCGCTGGTCACAATGCATTTTGCATTGTTTTGGCTTTCGAATGATGTCACATCGCTAGCTAGGGAAGCAGGGCAACATTCGCCCTGATTGAGAGGTTCATCCGTCGCAGGGTTAATCATTTACAGCTGAGTGGACTGGGGCAATGTGAAATGAAGTGTCTTGCTGAAGAATACAATGCACCTCCCGGTCTGAGAATTGAACCTACGATCTGGCTATCGCGAGTACAAAACCCTGACCACTAGGCTACGCGCCTTCACGTGCGCGCGCACACAAACACATACACCACACATACGCATGTATGTATATATACATATATATGTGTATATAATTAGTCGTTCTTCATTGGTACTGTATTACTTCGACCCCAGAAAAATGAAAAATATATTCATCCAAGGTATGATTTGATCCCAGAATCTAAGAGATAACTACATAAGGTAATTCGATCGCCTTTTGGATTAATTAATCAATTATTTCTAGCGTAGACCCAATGTCACTTATACTCGTGGGAAGGACGGTTTTAGACAAATATATCGATGACCCCCCCACCCCTAGTATTGACTGATGCATTATTATAGCGACCCCGAAAGAATGAAATGTAAGATCGGCCCCGACGGGATTTGAACTCACACTACTTTAAGTGCGTTATTGTTACCGCTAGCACATTTTAAATATCAGCTTTCTTGTATTGAATTAGAACAGAAGCACAACACGATATATCGAACAATTAGTAACCCGTGAATATACCATGAAAAAGTACACATACACGCGGAATATGTATTCAGTAACTATACACTTTAAAGAAAAATTTCTCAAAATTCCCTGATGACCACGAAGCTTGAAACGCAATGTAGGCTCATAAGAGAACATAAAGTAAAATATTGAAAAACGAGAAATCAAAAACAAAACGCTACTGGTTTTATAAAGCAATTGTTAACCTAAGTGCTGTGAAATACTTTTTAAACTCATTGTGAAATCTAATCGTAAGAACGATGATAAATTAATAGCTGTAGGTAGCGGACAGCTAAACCCTTCAAGAAATAATTGAATCAGATTTTTAATAGTTAAACAATTAATAGTAATATTAAATAGTTAATAGTAATATTAAATAGTTTATAGTAATATTAAATAGTTAATAGTAATATTAAATAGTTAATA
>NC_043010.1:68190332-68312832 GCF_006345805.1 Octopus sinensis
CAAATACATGATTTATGACTCCAGAGAAGTTCATTAAATTGAAGATGAATATTAATACACAGTGATAAAGTGACAATTAATATACATATTCTTTCTGCCCTGGTCTAACGAGGCAACTTAATCCTTTTGTTAATCTCTGGGATTGACTTTATTTTAGGCTATTTAGCAGTACATTAATTACAGTTCAATTTAGATCCCACTTAATTACTCCTTCCAAAATGGATTATGCGAATATATATGCATACGTTCAGAGAGTCTTGTACGAATGTGTATGTATGTTGTATATTATAAATATTTTATGTGAAACATATTTATAGATTGTGGCGATTTTGTTGTTCGTTGGTACCAGTTGAATCTGTGCTTCAATTAACCTGATAAAACCTTAATTATGCTCAGCTGACAACAGGGCTAATTACTTGACTTCGAAAGACAAAATTTTTTTTTTTTTTGTCGAATAGTAGGTTTTACATTTCCCTTGTTTCCGTCTGCGGCCATGCTGGGGTACAACGTGAAAGGGTTTAGTCAAACAAATCGATCTCACAACTTATTTTGAAGTCTGGCACCTATACTATCGATCAATTTTGTCGAACCGCTAACTTACGAAAATGTAAATAAACCGATATCGGTTATCAAGAGTTGTAGAAGATAAAGACATATATACACAGGTATATATAGATATATGTATAGAAATTAAATATAAAATATAAATTACAAAGTGGGACAAGAACGCAAAAACACACAAAGAGACGACACAAAAAAAAACAGACGGGTCACTCGAAGCCTCTAATCTTCAGTCGGAACCGGATCATCTTAGCAATTTCGGCTGTTTAATCTCGATATCACTCCGAACCGGCCAGCCCCAAGGAAAAACTAAGCCACAGGCATTAGATTTCTTGGAAAGAGGATCGAATGTATACGAAACAAAGACAGGATGCCATACATATATATACATTCAATGATAATTGATGCCTACTTAAAGCTGGGTGGAAGAAGACATTTAACCCCTGGTCAAAGATACTAGGCAGTATCTTATGATTAAAGGCGTTAAAGGCGTTCTGATCAATCACGGCTCTCTTGTATTTGATTAAATTTCATTATCAATTTATGTGTCAAGTTCAAGTAAAACTGCATTATCCAATGTGTTTCATCTTCTCTTTGTTTTTGTTTTTTTAAATACATTTGAAGGAGATTCGGTTATTATTTCTCTCAGAATGAGCGACAACATGATGATTCATTCCCTCGATGGTGTATGGAAAAATATTGAGTTAACTATCCTGGCCATAGTACATCTGACCAAATGGAGGCGCAATGGCCCAGTGGTTAGGGCAACGGACTCGCGGTCATAGGATCGCGGTTTCAATTCCCAGACCGGACGTTGTGAGTGTTTATTGAGCGAAAGCACCTAAAGCTCCACGAGGCTCCGACAGGGGATGGTGGTGATCCCTGCTGTACTCTTTCACCACAACTTTCTCTCACTCTTACTTCCTGTTTCTGTTGTACCTGTATTTCAAGGGGCCGGCCTTGTCACTCTCTGTGTCACGCTGAATATCCCCGAGAACTACGTTAAGGGTACACGTGTCTGTGGAGTGCTCAGCCACTTACACGTTAATTTCACGAGCAGGCTGTTCCGTTGATTCGGATCAACCGGAACCGTCATCGTCGTAACCGACGGAGTGCTTCTATATATCTGACCAAATGCGAAATATCGACTCTTCGGCCAGCTAGTCAGTCATACATACAATAACAACTTATCATTCATTAAACACGGCCATTTTCCAGTTTTTCATTCTAGCAAATTAAACCAATAATAATTAAGAAGAGATGGCAGTTTGGAACGTGCTGCACTAAGAATCTAAAATTGTGCTAAACGAATCAATAAATTTTCCTTCTGTGTGCCAATTTCTCAACGTTACTGTTTACATATGTTGTCAAATAATCGCTCCTCCCTCAAATAGCTTAGCTGTGAGAATGGCGAACGACGACAAATTTGGTATAAGAAGTTGTCAGTCTCTCATTAGTCTTTCTGATACATTATCTCCATTATACACCTTTCCTATGATGTTTATGTCTATTGGACATCTAAACACAACAGTATTCCCCGTCTAATAAAACAATGTTTAGTCTGTTTTATCAGCGTGTATACCGCAGCCTCGATTCATTTTGTTCATTTATTTATTATTATTATTATTTTTATATTTAGGCGGCAAGCTGGCAGAAATGTTAGCACGCCGGGCAAAATGTTAGCACGCCGACTTCAATATTCAACTGGTACATTATTTTAAAAGAATAAGAGACGAAGTTGACCTCGGTGGTATTAGAACTCAGAGGGCGGCGAGCTGGCAGAAACGTTAGCACGCCGGGCGAAATGCTTAGCGGTAATTCGTCTGCCGTTACGCTCTGAGTTCAAATTCCGCCGAGGTCGACTTTGCCTTTCATCCTTTTGGGGTCGATAAATTAAGTACCAGTTACGCACTGGGGTCGATGTAATCGACTTAATACCTATGTCTGTCCTTGTTTGTCCCCTCTGTGTTTAGCCCCTTGTGGGTAATAAAGAAATAGGTATTTCGTCTGTTTTTACGTTCTGAGTTCAAATTCCGCCGAGGTCGACTTTGCCATTTATCGTTTGGGCTCGATAAATTAAGTACCAGTTCCGTACTGGGGTCGATCTAGTCGACTGGTCCCCTCCCGAAAAATGTCGGGCCTTCTGCTTAGAGTAGAAAAGAATATATATGACATTTAAGGCGGCGAGCTGGCAGAAACGTTAGTACGCCGGGCAAAATGCTTAGTGGTAGTTCGTCTGTCTTTACGTTCTGAGTTCAAATTCCGCCGAGGTCGACTTTGCCTTTCATCCTTTCGGGATCGATTAAATAAGTACCAGTAACGCACTGGCGTCGACGCAATCGACTTAATCCGTTTGTCTGTCCTTGTTTGTCCCCTCTGGATGTAGCCCCTTGTGGGCAGTAAAGAAATAAGAAACATTAGCACGTCGGGTAAAATGCCTAATGGTATTTCATCTGTCTTTACGTTCTGAGTTCAAATGCTGCCGAGGTCGACTTTGCCTTTCATCGTTTCGGGTCGATAAATTAGGTACCAGTTACGCACTGGGGTCGATCTAGTCGACTGGCCCCCTCCCGCAAAATTTCGAACCTTATGCCTAGAGTACAAACGATAATTTTTGTTTATTTATAAAATATGCACTCACTCTGCATCATACTGCCTACAAATTACAGAGCATTGTATTTTTGTTATGGCAAAGCCAACATTTACGATGGCTCTTGCTGATATTTTCAATTGTTTGTTTTTCTTTCTTGTTTTTTTTTTCGTTTTACCCTTTTACTCTTTTACTTGCTTCAGTCATTTGACTGAGTCCATGCTGTAGTAGCACCAGTACTCGAACAAATCGACCCCAGGATTTATTCTTTGTAAGCCTAGTACTTATACTATCGGGCTCTTTTTTTCCGAACCGCTAGGTTACGGGGACGTAAACACACCACCATCAGTTGTCAAGCGATGGGAGGTTGGGGACAAAACACAACACAACCACACACACACGTATATATATATATATATATATATATATATATATACTAGCAGTATCGCCCGGCGTTGCTCGGTTTGTAAGGGAAATAACTATATAATTTTTTAGAGAGTTATAGCCAAAAATAGCAAAAATGCATTTAAAAAATGGAAAAAATGATGGTAAATTTTTTTTTTAAATCGTTGACTCATCGTAGACATTTTTAGAGAGAGTTACTTCCCTTATATAATAGCGAAAAATGCATTAAAATGGAAAAAAATTATGGTAAATTTTTTTTAAATCGTAGACTCAGCGTAGACGCACGCTAATACCCAGAAAGGCTCGATATGAATCACGACTATAAGATACCCGGTTTTGGTTAAACTGCACCGCAAAATGTGGGAGTAGTTAGGAATCTAAATCGTAGGAGACAGACACAACTTCACTTTTATATATAAAGATATATTTATAAACATACGACGGGCTTCTTTCAGTTTCGTCTACCAGTTCCACTCACAAGGCTTTGATCGACCTGAGGTTATAGTAGAAGACACTTGCTCAAAATGCCCCGCAGTGGGACTGAACCCGGAACGATGTGGCTGGTAAGCAATCTACTTACCACACAGTCACTCCTTTGTTTTTTTCCCTTTTCGTTCGTTTGCTTGCTTGTTTTTCAATACAGAGAATATAAAATACCAGAGAATAGACTACTCGCTGCTCAGACAAAGTCTTCAGACCAAATCTACTGCAGGTGTTTTGTTGCATACACGACAAGATTGCTTTATTTCTATTCAACTCAAAGAACATATCAGGTGAGGGAATATGCACTGAATCTACTGGGGTTTTGTTATCCGTGATAGACAGCTATTTTACACATAGAAAGCGTATCTTTTATACTCACCTCACGAGCTGTTATATAATCCAGAGTTAAACAGTGTTTCTCGGTGTATATTTTTTCAGACTAGCATTTTCCATTTACCGATAGTATATATTACTCATTCTCCACCAATTCTACGAAGCTGGTGTGTTTTGTGAAAATGACTGATTTTTTTTTTTTTTTCTTTCTTTGTTTTTGTTTTTTTTTTTGGTTCCGTATTTATTATTCTTTGTATTTTCGAGCAATTTAGCGAGAGGGTTATATGGGGTTTACTGACACCAGCTTTCAAGCTCTTGCTTGCTTCGCATTTATATGCAGTTCTCGTTTACATTGCAGTGTGTGTATGTGCGTGTGTGCGTTTCTATCTCTCTGCTGCCGCCACTCTCTCTCTCTCTCTCTCTCTCTCTCTCTCTCTCTCTACACACACATTATATATATATATATATATATATATATATATATATAGGCACAGAAGTGGCTGTGTGGTAAGTAACTTGCTTACCAACCACATGGTTCCGGGTTCAGTCCCACTGCTGGCACCTTGGCAAGTGTCTTCTACTATAGCCTGGGCCGCCAAAGCCTTGGAGTGGATTTGGTAGACGGAAACTGAAAGAAGCCCGTCGTATATATGTATATATCTCTGTGTGTGTGCGTTTGTGTGTATGTGTGTGTATATGTTGTGCATATGTGTTTGTTCCCCACAGCATCGCTTGACAACCGATGCTGGTGTGTTTAGGTCCCCCGTAAATTAGCGGTTCAGCAAAAGAGACCGATAGAATAAGTACTAGGCTAACAAAGACTAGGTCCTGGGGTCGATTAGATTCGACTAAAAGCGGTGCTCCAGCATGGCTGCAGTCAAATGACTGAAGCAAGTGAAAGAGTAAAAGTGTATCTATCTATCTATCTATCTATCTATCTATCTATCTATCTATCTATCTATCTATCTATCTCTCTCTCTGTCTATATATATATATAGACAGAGAGAGAGAGATAGATAGATAGATAGATAGATAGATAGATCTGTTGGAAGTTCAGTGAGATCAACATGTAAAGATAGATAGATAGGTGTGTGTGTTTTGTTTTGAGTATGTATACAAGCATACACACATATGTACCTATGCGGGCCTGGTTGCGTGCGCGCGTGTATATGCATATTATTTATATATGTGTTTGTGTGTAATTTAAAGATGCATTCATGTGGACAGTTTTTAACGCAAAAATAGCCTTAACCAAAAGGTTTGGATATTTACGTCTCTCCGCGTGCGTGTGCGTGTGTGTGTGTTGTGGTGGGACCTGCATATTTAATAAAGATCCTATCGGTCGACCTTCAAAGTATTATTTTTCTCTATTGTCAACACTCGCTTTCTAGCTTCTCATTTTTTATATGTTCTCGTTATGTCACAGGAGAGATTTCAAGTTAGTTTGTATGCTTGTAGAGAATGTATTGTATAAGCCAGCACTTTGCTCCCTGAGCAATAAGGACATTTTACGTGCATCTGTTTTATTTTACATAAATATATATTTTTTTTATGTGTTTATTCAAGTGTGTATATTTCGTGTGTATAATATGTGAGCGTATATTTATATTCACATACGTATATATACACGTCAATATATAACAATATGTGTGTACATGTATGTTAATCAGTTTATGACAAGAACAGTATCGAATTATATTTATATATGAAATTAATATATATATACACACACACACACATATATATCGCTGTGCACACCTATCTATAAACACTAATGTGTACATACGCTTAATTACATCTGTAACAATGTTTAGTTTCTGTATCTATTACACATATATCTATTCTCTCTCTTTCCCCCCTCGCTTTATACATTATATATATATATATATATATATATTATTGGTGACTTGAAGAAATGGAGCTGAACGCAGATTGAACAGAAATCGTTTTATTTCATTCTACACGTGTTTCGAAAGGCACAAATTACCAAAATCCGATTGAATAATGGGACCATATTGTGTCTTTCCTCTTCAGGAAGAAAAAAAGGAAATCCGTTGGAAAAACAAAACAGAACAGAGCAGAGCAAAAAACAAATCGAAAACTGTGCTCCTAAGAGCCCATGGCGAAACTGTTTCGGATTTTGGTAATTTGTGCCTTTCGAAACACGTGTAGAATGAAATAAAACGATTTCTGTTCAATCTGCGTTCACTCCATTCTTCAATTCACCAATAATGTTTTAATTTCAATTATCCGCACCACCGCACGGTTGCAACGCCAGATGGTTGTACCTCCAACCGTGCTGTTCACTGCTGTGATTTTTTGCTATACTAAGGTATCGGTTAAACTTTTGATTAATCCACTACAAGATTATTCATCTTTCTATTTCACATTATATATGATATATATATATATATATGAACATATGAATATGTTTGAGTTTAATCCATTATTTTAAAGATCCTTTATAATTCATTAGTGCTCTGTATTTAGTTTGGAACATACGTTAGTCGTCACCAATCGCAAAGCCTCCATATTTTAGAGAAGAGGCAAATACTATGGCGTTCAGTCCTTTCCCAACCATATTCGTGATCTAAGCGAAGTGAAATGACTTCATCAACTGGAGATGAAAAGCGTATCGCATTCTCGACATACTAACAGCTTTCTTAATATATTAAATATCACAATGTATGAATGCATCCATATGTACATTTATCTACTAATACAATTGGCAGTGTGTCTCCTCTTTCTCTATATTTGTCCGCACCCACTGGTATACTCATCAAAGTTAATTAGCTGCTGTGATATTTTCACTATGTCTATAGATTTGTCAATATATAAACAAACTAGATACTGAGTAGAAACGTACATTGTAAGCTTAACAGTTGATGTATAATTTGCATAGAGTTGTATATAATTGTATATATATTCTATTAAGTGGATTAAGGGGAACGTTTATACTTTCAAGTAAGCCCTTTAAACACGTTTTGCCTCGGGTACTTAAAAATGTATATTTATTATCATCCATGGGTACTCATAGTACATTAATAACGAGGTGGATAAGTGCCGAAGAGCACGAATAAATATATGCGAATGAGCTGAGAAGAGGGTGCTGTAAGGTATATAATAATAATAATAATAATAATAATAATAATAATAATGGTGATGATGATGATGATGAGGAGGAGGAGGCCTGAAATTTGGGGATGGGTGAAAGTCGATTACATTGACACCCCTCCCACCAATATTCCACTGGTTCTTAATTTATCGACCCCGAAAGGACGAAAGGCAATCCATTTTAATCCAATTTATCATATAATTGAATCCAACATGAAATGGCGTCCTCTGTGTTAATATTCTTTACTGCACAAGGCCCGACATTTTTGGGGAGGGGGTGAGTCGACTAGATCGACTTAGTACGCAACTGGTACTTAATTTATCGACCATGAAAGGTAAAGTTGACCTCGGCGAAATTTGAACTCAGAACGTAAAGACGGACGAAATGTCGCTGAGCATTTTACCCGGCGTGCTAATGATTCTGCCAGCTCGCTTCCTTAATAATAATAATTATTATGATAATAATAATAGTAATCCTTTCTGAAATTTTGGGGGAGTTAGTAAGTCGATTAGTAGTGTGTTGAAGTGTTGAGTAGAACACTGGCACGGTTTGGGCTACCTGGTGTCATCCGTAGGTGGAACACATTTCCGTTGGATCTACCTCAGGAACTTCGCAGTATTAGCTGTGATAATGTTGATTGATTAAGTAACCAGAAGATGGATTTGGTATTGATCTTCATTTTGTATAACAATCGTTTCGACCCATCCTTCTGCTGTCCGTTACGGTTGGGACATGGGTCGAAACGATCAGTGTTACAAACTAAAGATTAATACGAAATCCAGCTTTTGGTTACTTAATCAATTATCATTATATGTATGTATGTATGTATGTATGTATCTTTGTATGTATGTATGTATGTGTGTGTATGGTTTTGCCGGTGCCGAAGCAATTGGAGGAAATATACTTTTTGTGTCGTATTAAACAAAAGAAACTGATATTGTTGCTTGAGAAGAGCCAAGTTTCTGAGAAACGGAATTTACATCTCAAGTTTCGATTCCAGCTTCGAGTCGTGTGACTTCAAACCCGTAGTCATAGCATTTGGTAAAGCGTGTAAATTACACGTTCTTATAAATATCCTTTCGTTCAAATTCATGATATTATAACTCAGATAGAGATCGGTTTTTATTGTTATGTATTATTCTATCAGCTGAAATAGAAATTATTTAAAATAATATACTCAATAATGCGCATATCTGAGGTTTTTTTTTTATTAATCTAGCACGGCAACCTGCTTTTTGCGATCAAGAGATTCCATTCCTTGTCAGCAGCTGTGAACATTTGTGTTATTTCTCTTAAAGCATCTTCTCATGTAACTCGCAGAGAACTACAGAAACGAAATACTGAAAAAAAAAATACAAAAAAGAAAAAAATATAGATATAAAAATAAATATACAATATGGAAAAAAAAAAACAAAACAAAAAAACAGCAGAGGAAATGATGAGAAGAATCTGAACGAGAGAAACAGGAGGTAGAAGGGCGGTCGGGGTGCAACGAACAGGGGGTAGGGGTGCAACGAACGGGGGGGTAGGGATTGAGACTGAACGAAAGAAATGCAGACGAACAAAACAAGACAAAAATACAACAATAATGGCAATAATAATAATATAATAATAATAATAATAATAATAAATGACAAATAAATAAATAAAAAATTGCCCATTTCTAAAGATAGAGACGAGTTTTACAGACGGGTGGTATTCTAGTCGTGCTGCAACGAAATGTGCGCTGCATAACCTTTGCAGAGTGCAGTACAACCCAGTTCCTTATGATGCTGTAGGCTTCGAAGAGAAGAGAAGAGAAGAGAAGCCAAAAAAAAAAAAAAAAAAAGAAATCGTTTTAGTCTAGCAACCACCAGACTAATGTTTAAGTGTCTCAAAAATCTTGGTGTATCTTCTGTTTCAACCGCGCAAAATGTGACGGATCTTTTCTGCATCGACTCACGGGCATGTGCACATGTATGCACGTTTGTTTGTATGTATGTTTGAATGCATGTATATATGTATGTATGTATTCTCTCTTTCTCTCTTTTACTTGTTTCAGTCATTTGACTGCAGCCATGCTGGAGCACCGCCTTTAGTCGAGCAAATCGACCCCAGGACTTATTCTTTGTAAGCCCAGTACTTATTCTATCGGTCTCTTTTTGCCGAACCGCTAAGTGACGGGGACGTAAACACACCACCATCGGTTGTAAAGCAATGCTAGGGGGACAAACACACACACACATATATACGACAGGCTTCTTTCAGTTTCCATCTACCAAATCCACTCACAAGGCTTTGGTCGGCCCGGGGCTATAGTAGAAGACACTTGCCCAAGATGCCACGCAGTGGGACTGAACCCGGAACCATGTGGTTGGTTAGCAAGCTACTTACCACACAGCCACTGTGTGTTTTTTTTGTTTTGCAGAAATACGGGGGAGGAGGGTTGCGGGGGGGTTGGGGATTGGGGGTCAGAATCTCTAGGTACGATGGTGTGGGGGTGGAGAGGAAGAGAGAGAATTTGTGTTTGTATAAAGTTCAAAGATATTTTAAATATATTTGTTACACTCCGTAGAAATTCGGGTCTATGAACCCCTTGCACGACTACATACAGAGATATGCGTTTAAAGTTGACACGTGTGTGTATCCGTGCATGCATACATGCACACTCATACGCATACATATATACATAATATATATATATATATATTGATGAAAATGGTAAGACAACAAAAGAATGAGAGAGACCTCGATATTATGTAAATAGAGGAATTTATCCGTAAATATAATATGTGACAATTGTTCGGTAGACATGATAAAACTCCGAGTTTCGGATGCCGAGGTGGAAATCCACGCCGCCATCTCTTCAGTTATCCGGAAATCGGAAAATTGCTATGAAAAACAAAAAAAAAAACAAAACATTCGATGGCCGGATAACTGAAGTATGGCGGTGTGGATTTCCCCTCGGCATCCGAAACTCGGAGTTTTATCATGGCTACTGAACAATTGTCACATATTATATATACACATATATATATATATATATATATATATATATATATGATTCTTTTAGGGATCGGTAAATCTTGAAACCCTTCGGAAAGAAAAGTCAAAGGCTGCCAGTGAGACACGTCACACATCTCCTGTAAGCACGACAGGTATTCTATCATTATATAAAATAAGTACCAGTTGAATACTGGGGTTGATTTAATCGACTTGTCCCACCCCCGAAATTGCTGGCCTTGTGCCAAAATTTGAAACCGTTATTTATTATCGTTATTTTTGTTGTTTCTAATCTTGGAAGTTTGAGAAGAAGAGTTCTGGTCAATTAAATCAACCTCAGTACATGACTGGTACTGTCGATAACGTACAGCAACCTCAAGCACTGGGTCGATGTAATCGTCTTTCCCCCTCCCCTCAAAATTGTTGGCCCTAAGCCGAAAATTCAGGCAATTTTTATTAGGAGGACAATAGATTGGCAGAATCGTAGGAACGACATAGCAAATGACTTGTGATATGTCTTTCGCCTTTTTACGTTCTAAGTTCGAATCACGCGGAAGTTCCCTCTTACGTTTTGCAGTTCATGCTTTCGTGCTCGATGAAATAAAAGTAGTGGAGCCAATATGATCGACTTACCCACCTCTACAAAATGTCCGGCCTTGCACATATATAAGAAATAATTATTATATTTAGGTTTTCAAGACTGTACGATGTGGGTTGAAAAAGATTTTGCTGCTGTAATAGGCAGGTCAAAGCCTAATTCCTTGTTGTAAAGTAAAGGTAAGAAATGAGATGATCGGTTGGCCGTTAGTACAACAAAGCATGAAACGAAACCAAAGAGGGTCTCGAGGTCTCTGTGCGTTGACTCTTAGTGTCAGCCAGGTCGACCTCATACCGCTTCTAGCGTTTTAAAATTACATCATCATAGTGGCGTGATGTAGGTGGCGGGCGATGTATTCCCAACTGAATACCTCAGTAACAGCATAATAAAACTAATTTGGGCTCCGTTACGTCACAGAAATGACTGGACCTTCTGTGAACTTAGGAAACATTATGATCATTACAATTCAGCCATCCTCCAACGAGTACTTGAAAGAGAAGCAGCGATCTGTTTCTGAAGTGCAGCAACAGCAGACATTTCAAACTATATATCTTCCATCAATGTGTTTACAGCGAATGTACTCTTTTACTTGTTTCAGTCATATGACTGTGGCCATGCTGCAGCACCGCCTTTCATCGAGCAACTCGACCCCGGGACTTATTCTTTTGTAAGCCCAGTACTTATTCTATCAGTCTCTTTTGCCGAACCGCTAAGTAACGGGCACATAAACACACCAGCATCGGTTGTCAAGCAATGCTAGGGGGACAAACACAGACACACAAACACACACGCGCATATATATATATATATATATATATATATATATATATATATTATTAGTGAATGGAATAAATGGAATTGAACGAAGATTGTACAGAATACCTTTTATTACATTCTACACATGTTTCGAAGGCCACAAATTTCCAAATTCTGTTTAAATAAGGGTACCATATTGCGGCTTTCTCTTCAGGAAAAAAACAGGAATTCCGTTGACAGGACAAAACAAAACAGAGGCACAGCAATTCGAACGAAGATGCTCCTTAGGAGCCCATGGCTGAACTGTTACAAGAAAATTCATCTTTCTATTTCAACAAATATATATATATATATATATATATATATATATATATATGTATACATATATATATACATATATACGACGGACTTCTTTCAGTTTCCGTCTACTAAATCCACTCACAAGGCTTTGGTCGGCCCGAGGGTATAGTAGAAGACACTTGCCCAAGGTGCCACGCAGTGGGACTGAACCCGGAACCGTGTGGTTGGTAAACAAGCTACTTACCACACAGCCACTCCTGCGCCTATGTACAAGAGACTGATTGATCGCACGCGAACCCAAGACATTGGACTTTCACCATAAATAGACTCAATGCAATGATGTTGTTCAGCGTCGTAGGCAGCTTGGATGGTTTATATTTAGCGTAATTTGTTACTTTGTTTTCTGTTAGCTGATGGATCACGTCAGCATTACACACCTTTTAAACACGACAAATACGTACTCAATTGGTTTCAAGAATAGGTTTCTTTTCTTACAGACATATATACATCTATCTATCTATCTATCTATCTATCTATCTATCTATCTATCTATCTATCTATCTATTATTGACCGAGGTTACTGTGGTCTTTTCCGTAGGCTTTTCTTTCCGCGGATAAACTTCATGTTTCCCCCTTTACACTTTATATCATGACATTTCTGTGATACACGATCCCTATTCATCCCTTTTTATCTCCCCCACCTTTTTTCCCTCTTTCTCTTTCCTTTCCTTGATCTCTTTTGATCGAAAACCTACTCCCCTTTTTTTTCTCCCCAAAAAGAAAAGTTCTACCTTGTAATTTGTCCCGTCTGTGTGCAGCCCTGTGTGGCTAATAAAGAAACATATCACTATAATCTATATACCTATCTATCTATCTATATATCTACTCTATCTATCTATCTATCTATATTATCTATCTATCTATCTACCTATCTATCTACCTATCTATCTACCTACCTATCTATCTATCTATCTAACTATCTATCTATCTGTATATGAAAGGTATTTTGGTCAGCAACTGAGGTTTATTTCTACTAAATGTAGATTTGATATATTGAAAGGTTAACGCCAAAAAGCTAGGAGAATATATAAAATGCCCCCTCCTTATTTTAGCGGTAACTTTCTCTTGTAAGCTTTCCACCTAACAAAAAAAAAAAAGAAAAATTGAAAGAAAGAAAGAAAGAAAGAAAGAAAAGATAGGCTGCTGCAAATTAGTCTACGCAAAATCAGTGGCTGTAATAGGAATCTGCAATGCACTGAAATTGAAGTCGTTGCATATTCATCAAGGTTGTCTTATATATAAAGACACTGCAAGCTATTTCACTGTCTGAGTGAGAGAAAAAAAATCTCAGGCCTCGTCATGTGGCTTTTTGACAAAAATAGCGTAAGAAAGAGAGAAGGGAAAGAAGAAAGGAAGAAAGAAGGCGAGAGAGAAATGGAAGGAAAGAAGGAAATGAAAATACATAAACTTGCTGAAACTTTCCGTTTTCTGTTTTTTTATTGCGAATGATTTTTAGAACCTTTTAAGAGTTTTGGAACATCAAGGACACATTGGCTAGACGGGAAAGCTTTACGAGGATACAAAAAGAAGTAAAGAAACGACGACGTAAGTATCATAAAAAGAGAAACTATGACACTAGCTTATCAACATACATGAGTGTGTATTGTGTATGTAAAATATATATGTATATATATATATATATATATAAACTAAACACTGGGACAGAAACATATCTACATACATATTCATAGCTTTATACGCATTAACAAGTAAGTGTGTATTGATAGATACGGTTTTACTAGCCATTTTGAAATATGCACTTGTGAGTCAGAGTTTCACGACGATGTGACCTTCAGACAACTTTGTGTTGTCTGGGCATCGCCCCGACGTGAAAACCTATTTATTTATTGGATGTTGTGTGTGTGTGTGTGTGTAACTGTCTTGCTTTTTTTTTTTTTTTCTTGTTTTAAGAAATGATTTTTCTGTATGTTTGTACTGCTTTTTTTTTATTTTACATAATCGCATATGAACCAATGAATAAACATGCCCTCGCTCAGAGATAAACACACACGCACATAGGCACACAAACTCACGTGAATAGGCGCAGTGTGGCCGAATGGTTAAAGAAATTCGTTACGTAATCACGAGTTGAGAAGCTCGCTCACAGAGTATAATTTTGAGCAAATATTTTCTATAGACTCAGGTAGTCCTATATAGTCTGTGAGTGAAATTGTATTGACGGAAACTGCATAGAATCCCAGTCAGCTAGATAGCACTTGTAATCCAATGGGATAAGTCTTGTAACGCACGGTGTCACTCTGATTGAAATTGATAATTGCGAGAGGGGTACACGTTCCAGCTGAGTGTGCTTCACCGCTTGCACGCTTGTTAAAATGAGCAAGTAATATATTTGATCGGACAACAGAATTCTCGTCGAAACCGACGAGGAACCAACCTCTCTCCCTCTCCCCGCTCTCTCTCCCTCTCTCTCTCTCTCTCTCTCTCCCTTCTCTCTCTCTCTCTCTCTCTCTTTCTCACACACACACACACACGCACACGCGCGCACACACACACGTATGAATGTATTTATATCTTTTTCGAATGGTGAATCTGGAAATAGTGTGTCTATATATATATTGGTAACGTCATTAGAATTACAAATTCGAAAGTACTGAAATTAAATAATTCTGTTGTGAAACGTCGTATCTCGAATCAAATAACACTTCTAATAATTTATAAATATTAGATAAAAAATACCTTTGGGATTCAATGATCCAAGTAAAAAGAACTATATCCCGGTCTCTCGAAGTTTCTAAATTCTTATGACGTCAACAAATATATATATATATATCATTAGATAAAAATACCCTTTGGAGAGAAACATATATATATATATATATATATATGCTTACGTACATACATGTTTGTGTGTGCAATGAAAATATAAATTTCCTTTCTTACAAACTAACATTTAATGATGCACCTCAATATCTTATAAAACTCATTTAAATCGATCTCAGAGAATAAAATAAGAAAAAAAGATAGGGTAAAATATAGTACTAAGATAGAGTTTTTCGACTAAACCCTTCCTTTCAGGCTGTGCCCCAGTATGGCCGCAGTCCAATTTACTGATACAAGCAAAGGATGCAAGATATATGTAGGATGTATAAACGACTGAAATGTAATGTGTATCTGAATAATCCTTGGAGAATTGTTTTTTGATGATGTAGAAAGATACAATTCTTAACGCGAGAAGATTTCTGATGCCGACTTCTGACTCATCTGGGATTTACGAGTTTATCTCTATGCATGTAAATAGATCATCGGCACGCACGCGTACGCTTACATATGTAAGCACCCTCATACTCTCACACATATATTCATTTACAGCAACAATCGTATCCAAAAATAATAACATTAAAATGTCGCAGTTATAGGGGAAATTCCATAGTTTTCTGGTTGTACTTCCTAGAATAGAAACGCTATATTCTCTAGAATACAAGAAAGAGATAGATAGAGGGAGTGTAGCAAAGGATGCCATCATTTATATTTTTGGTAAATTCTTGATATGAAGTATCTAAATTTGGCATACACGCAGTAAAGTAGGCCAACGCAAAATACTGGCAGTGTCTGTTGAAATTGTGGAAGATGTAGACAGATTGTGACAAATTGCTTCTAAAATTGGTTACAATCAGAATAGAAAAGTATCCATCATTACGACTGAAATAAACAGGTTTATTTATTGTCATTCTAATCTGTTTTCTTAGCTTACACAATCGTTCTCTCTCGAAGATACAGAAGTAGCTTGATATACATATACACAAGAGAGTTTATTGCGTTTAGAATATTAACTACGTAGCATAATTCTTTTTGATATTAAGAGCAGCTCTGCAAACACCTATGGAAGCTCCTGAAAATGGATGTTGTGTTGTTCATGCATTTTCCAAGAGCCCTTCCTGGAGAATCATTTAACATTACTTCTAGAGGAAACTGAAACGTCATTGTAGACTGGATTTATATATATATATATATATATATATATATAATATTATATATTATTTATATAATTTTTAACATTTTTTCATTTTTTTCTCTCCTTGTTTTTTTCTGTGTCCCTTTCTGTTGAAGAGCGTAGGCTCGAAAAATAAAAGACTTTTTCTATTCCTGAGCGTTATACTAATACATCTGTTGTTTTGTACACCACCTGTCTTCATCTTTTGTTTTTTTCGTAAACTCTCTCCTATATATATATATAAATATATTAATATAAATATATATATATAAATATATATATATAAAATATATATATAAAATATATATATAAATATATATATATATTATATATATTATCATATATATATATATCCATTGAGAGATAGTAGGCCCCTTCATCCCACCATATAAAAGAATTTTAATTTAAATACTTACTACTTACTTATATGTAGTAAGTATTTAAATTAAAATTCTCTTATATGGTGGGATGAAGAGGCCTACTATCTCTAAATAATAATATATATTTCCTCATTGAGAATAATTTGAACCCCTGTGATGCCGGAATTTTTATTCTCAAACAAATAAAATTAAATATATATATATATATAGATAGATAGATATATGGAGGTGCAATGGCCCAGTGATCGGAGGATCGCGGTTTCGATTCTCAGACCGGGCGTTGTGTGTGTTTATTGAGGGGAAAAAACCTAAAAGCTCCACGATGCTCCGGCAGAGGGTGGTGGTGACCCCTGTTGTACTCTTTCACCACAACTTTCTTTCACTCTCACTTCCTGTTCCTTGAGTAACGCTGCGATGGATTGGCGTCCCGTCCATCTGGGGGGGGGGGGGGCACATACGTCACAGAAACCGGGAAACCGGGCCCATAAGACTGGCTAGACTTGAAAAGGGCGAAAAAAATATATATATATCACTTGTTTTAGTCACTTGGCTGCGGCCATGCTGGAGGACTGCCTCGAAAAATCTTCAGTCAAATGAATCGACCCAGTAATTATTATTACTATTTTTTTACAGCCTGGTACTTATTCTATCAGTCTCTTTTACCGAACAGCTAAATTACGGGGACATAAACGCTGCACCAACACCGGTTGGCAAGCGGTGGCGGGGAACAAGCAGACACACACACAACACACACACACACACATACATACATACATACATACATACATACATACATACATACATACATACATACATACATACATACATACATACATACATACATACATACATACATACATACATACATATATATATATACATATATTCATATATATACATATATGTACATACATGTAAATATATGAGTTCAACCAAAATTTAGATTGAGATGAATATGGTACTTAAGTTGAGGCATCAGAATTTAGTACGGTATTATGCATACAAATTCAAAATAAGGTGATTAGAATCAAAATAAACAACAAGGATATCCAGAGGTAATACAGTACGATCGTTTCACGCAACTCCAATATAATTGAACAATGCAACCATTACATCAATTTAAATGCAGAGCAATCCTAAGCTGAACAAAGACGTAGAATTTAATTAAATTAAAACAGATGGACACATTAGTATAATTTTACCTAAAATCTCCAAGAAATTAAGGAGATAGACAAAGAACATGCTGCCTTCACTTCCACTTAGAAGCTACTAAGGTATCATGAAGAAAGACTTGTTACAGATTTTGCTTATCACTGTTTTATGGGGTCAGTTTTAATTTATAGACTAGTTTTATCAAATCCTTGTATATCTAAGGCTGAGAGAACAGGGGCAGTGTCTGTTAGGGATAGGGCTGAGGGAGTCGACAGAAATCCTAGTGGGTATAGTCATAAAAATCAAGATTTATTTGAAGCAATATCACGAGATTTGGTAAAGGAAAACTTAAATCAAGATGTTAGCTGACAATTAAGGGGGTTGGCCACTAACAAACCATTGATAATGAAACAGGGGAAATCTTATCGTGTAGTACTATAGTTAATATTTTAAGCAATACTGCTATATTGTATAAAGTTAAAGTTTAGAGTTATTCAGAGGATTATTAAGAAGAATTATAACAAAAGGATAAAATGTTTTATGAATACTTTTGAGTATATACCAAACTTTTACCACCAATAGAGGGAGGAAAAGAAATTTTCCAGAAATAGATTAATATTTATACATATTATAACTAACTTATCAGATGGTATCTGTGAATATTGATCATTTGGTATATACAGGTATTTAATAAAGGAGTAATGAGGTAAAAGAACATTCTAACTATATATTAATTTAATTATAATCTAAGCAGTTTATTTTAAGTAGTGAATATACCAGTATTGTTATATATAAGCTAAGTATGAATTTATAAAGGTACAAAAATTTGATTGATTTTATAAATAAATAAAGGCTATTATAAAATAATAAAGAAATAAAATAATCAGGTAGGGCAGAACACCATAGAAAAGGAATAAAATAGCTTAATCACTTAAAAACATGATATAGTATTTGTAGTTTATTAACCACAATAAAGAATATTTATAGAAAATGTATAATTCAATATATACTAAACCAAAAATTATATATTTACTTATTTAGCCAGTATCAATAAAGACTGATACCTGGTATTAGCTAAGGGAATATTTATGTTATGGGACATTCTAATTTTACACTAAATTTTTAAAGCTAAGAGTTATATTATAGGTTTTAGAAGATATTACTGTTACTACATACATGATATTTATAGTTTCTTAGTGGTATTTAATTAGAAGGGCTACTTATATAAAGGCCCTTATATATACACACACATATATATATACAGATATACATACATATATATACATATATATATACATATATACACATACGTATATATATATATATATATAACACTAACATATACAAATTTACGATCAAACACACAAATACACGCACAAACGCGCATAGACGCACAAACTTACATATTACTTATATATTACATACACACAGCGCCGCCTAAAATGTATCTGCAGTTTTTGAACATAGAGGTCGCCTCAGAAGTTCAGTGACCCGTATACAGAGTAAACACCATGAAATTTACTTAATGTTTGGTGAGATTTTCCCGTTGCTTTATAACAGCTAATATCCATCGGGGATTCGAATTATAAAAAGATTTAATATATTCTGGGGGTGAGAGAAATCCATATGACACGGAAAGCAGCTAGCAAATTGTCGAAAGTCTTTTGGAAGAAAACGTGATTAACGAAAAAAAAACGTCGGCAAATTCGAAAAACAGAAAGGGTTGGCGGGAAATGTGCAAAGGAGAGAGATAGGTTTGTGAGAAGGAACGAAAGACATATTAGTAGTTGCCAGACTGTGAAACCGCGTTAGCAAGTGATGTAGCTAGTGTGTGTGTGTGTGTTGCCGAGGCACTCTTGGGTTTGTGTCGCTTTCCTTCACGCGTCACGCTCACTATACAGGCTTATAAAGCACACCCAAAAGCACTGCCCTTATAGAAGACTCGCGCGGGGTGAACCACCTCGAGCACTCTCTAGCTACACTACTACATCTTATGAAGAGAGAGAGAGAGAGACAGACAGACAGACAGAGAGATGGAAGGCGAGAGAGAAATTGAGGGGGAAAATACGAAGCATTCATTAATGTCTGTGTTCGAGGTGGCTCCTTGAGCAAGGATAAAATATACCTCTGTACCTTCGAGTGAAATCCGAACAGTGGTGGAAAGCGAAGTTCACTTAGTGTCCTGGTGAATTAAAATTTCTGTCTTCGTATCTGGAGATTGTTCGAGCATTATGAGGAACATTGAAGTAACTGTGCTAGCGTTCACAAGCAAAATCTTTCAATTTCATTTCATTCATGCATCAAGGTTGTTAGAATTTCCATTGTTTGAGGTCGAATGAAATAGGCCGATTGCTTAGAATTATATCGCTCTGACGAGTATGAGTGTATTCAACAGAACTCTTATAGCGAGACAAGCGTAACATATAAGCGGAAGCATTTAAAGATGCCGCGAAAAATGTTAATTAAAGCCAGTGAAGGAGCGTGGCTTGGTGGATAGGATATTCGGTTCACGGTCGTAAGGTCGTGAGTTCCATTCCCGGTTGCGCAACATGTTTTATTTCACATTGCTCGACCCCACTCATCAGGCAAAAATATGTTGTACCTGTAATTCAAAGGGACCAGCCATGTCACATTCTATCACGCTAAATCGCCCTGAGAACTACGTTAAGGTTACACATGTCTGTGGAGTACTCAGCCACTTTCACGTTAATTTTCGTGAGCAGGCTGTTCTGTTGATCGGATCATTTAGAAGAGTCGTCGTCGTAACCGACGCAGTGGCAGTAATTATAGCCAGAGTCCAAGCAAAGGACTCTGTGTATTTTGAACGAAAAATAACGACAATTGAGGATAGCAGGATTTGAGGATTAGCAAGAAGTGGAAGGTGTGGAGGAAATTATTGAGGCGACGGAGGTTATAAGTAAAATATTGTAAAAAAAAAAAGTACCCTATCTTTATGTGTGTGGTTTTTGGGTAAGAGTGTTAACGAGCAGGGGTGAAGAACAGTATCTAAATCAACGGTGTTGAGAGATTGTCCTTCGTTCCTACTGTGTTATAGTCAGATAGTATTTCCGTATCCCTATTCGCATGTCACCTGAACATGATGGAGCTGCTAGGGCCTGTCAGTAAAATGGCTGACTTGAGTGGATACACAACACCGTCACAGATAGAAAAATACATTTTGAAAAACTTTTGTCATCTTCCATATTGCACAAAATTCCAAGCCATAACGAGGAGTCCCTAACAGATTACCTGATTTAATAGAAATAGCAGCCAAGTCCAGCTTAAACCAAACCATACCATCTTAAAATTAGGAAGGACACTAGATAATGTATTGCCTCTAATCAGGAAGGATGTCTTTGGTCGTAGGGTTTTGTCGATCACAGTTGAATTTCGACTAAGCAACGACTACGATCCTGCAACCATAATAAGTGATGAATCCCAGATCATGAACACATCTTTATGGCATTGAATCAGATTCATTGGGCATAGATGGTATTCGTTTGATGTTCTGTACACCAACACGTAACGTTAATGTCATTATAACATTCATTGTAAAATATCATAATTTTTTTAGCCGTCATTCATTTACACAGTTAAACACCTGGTTTACACAATGGTTTACTTTATTTCCTGTAAACCATCCAATGTTTACTTCCGCCTTACACATCTCTTACAATTAACAGTTTTTCATTTCCACATTTTATACGATATTTTTCCATGTTTTCATCGAATTCACTTCTATTGTGTCCGGCAATCAATTTCCAACGGTTGATTTCACAAATCTTAACCAGCTGGCAGTCTAACCAGCTGCGGATGATCTCTCTCGGAAGACTGATTCGTTTCCTATCGTTTGGCAAACATCTCTTCTATGTACATTCATAAGTACTTGTGTAAATAACAATGAACGTGATGTTTATTGAGTGTGTATGTGTGTGTGTTTGGTGATAGCTTTGAGAAAAGTTTATTGCTTTCAATTCTTATATTAACACCAGTTTTAAAACGTCACTGTTGGCTCTTATCAACAATGTTGCGCTTTTTTTATATTCTCTTTACTCTTTCACTCTTTTACTTGTTTCAGTCATTTGACTGCGGCCATGCTGGAGCACCGCCTTTTTAGTCGAGCAAATCGACCCCGGGACTTATTCTTTGTAAGCCCAGTACTTATTCTATCGGTCTCTTTTGCCGAACCGCTAAGTGACGGGGACGTAAACACACCAACATCGGTCGTCAAGCAATGCTAGGGGGACAAACACAGACACACTAGCATACACACACATACATATACATATATACGACAGGCTTCTTTCAGTTTCCGTCTACCAAATCCACTCACAAGGCATTGGTCGGCCCGGGGCTATAGCAGAAGACACTTGCCCAAGGTGCCACGCAGTGGGACTGAATCCGGAACCATGTGGTTGGTTAGCAAGCTACTTACCACACAGCCACTCCTGCGCCTATATATTTCCCCATATCTTACTAAAATTTATTTAATGTGCTACGAAGTATGGAAACGAACTCACAAAAGAAAAAAAGAGCATTATAAGCCGATATACTTTCTTTGATAGCATCTCTCTCTATATAAACGGCAGTTTGTCTGTGTGTGTGTGTGTCTGTGTGTCTGTTAGGTTGTACCCTCACCCTGACCACGGCTTTCAACCGATTCTGATGAAACTTGACACACACATAGCCCAATGTCATAAATCAAAACTAACGCAGCGAAAATTTTGAAAAGTTCCCCCAGCTCTGAAAAAAATCGATAAATTCGACATGGGGTCGAGAATCAGAAGCACAAACCACAGACTGTCTAGGGGACGCAACTCGACCTTTTTAACTCTCAAAAAAAATTTACCATCATTTTTTTCCCATTTTTTTGCTATTTTTTGGCTCTAACTCTCTAAAAATGCTTTATAGTTATTTCCCTTACAAACCCAAGCAACGCCGGGCGATACTGCTAGTATTACCTAAAAAACAAAATGTAACGGTGTATGACCTGAAGAAGTGTCCTGAAGAAGTGACTCTTTATGAAAACATAATCTTACATAATGTTATGTGACCTTACATACTGTTACATACCAAAGTATAGGATGTGCTACAGAAACATATGTAGTGACAGCCAAAATACGGATTCATTTCATCCTTATTACTACTGTGAGGCGCATGGCTTAGTGGTTAGGGTGTTGGACTCATGACCGCAAAATTGTGATTTCGATTCCTGTACCAGGCAATGAATTGTATTATTAGACAAAACACTCCATTTTATGTTGTTCCAGTCTATTCAGCTGGCAAACATGATTAATCTTGCGACTGACCGGCGTCCCGTCTAGGGGAAGAGTATATATATACGACGGAGGCGCAATGGCCCAGTGGTTAGGGCAGCGGACTCGCGGTCATAGGATCGCGGTTTCGATTCCCAGACCGGGCGTTGTGAGTGTTTATTGAGCGAAAACACCTAAAAGCTCCACGAGGCTCCGGTAGTGGATGGTGGTGATCCCTGCTGTACTCTTCACCACAACTTTCTCTCACTCTTACTTCCTGTTCTGTTGTACCTGTATTTAAAGGCCGGCCTTGTCACTCTCTGTGTCACGCTGAATATCCCCGAGAACTACGTTAAGGGTACACGTGTCTGTGGAGTGCTCAGTCACTTACACGTTAATTTCACGAGCAGGCTGTTCCGTTGATTCGGATCAACCGGAACCCTCATCGTCGTAACCGACGGAGTGCTTCCATTACTACTGTGGGGCGCATGGCTTAGTGGTTAGGGTGTTGGACTCATGACCGCAAAATTGTGATTTCGATTCCTGTACCAGGCAATGAATTGTATTATTGGACAAAACACTCCATTTTATGTTGTTCCAGTCTATTCAGCTGGCAAACATGATTAATCTTGCGACTGACCGGCGTCCCGTCTAGGGGAAGAGTATATATACGACGGATGCGCAATGGCCCAGTGATTAGGGCAGCGGACTCGCAGTCATAGGATCGCGGTTTCGATTCCCAGACCGGGCGTTGTGAGTGTTTATTGAGCGAAAACACCTAAAGCTCCACGAGGCTCCGGCAGGGGATGGTGGTGATCCCTGCTGTACTCTTTCACCACAACTTTCTCTCACTCTTACTTCCTGTTTCTGTTGTACCTGTATTTCAAAGGGCCGGCCTTGTCACTCTCTGTGTCACGCTGAATATCCCCGAGAACTACGTTAAAGGTACACGTGTCTGTGGAGTGCTCAGTCACTTACACGTTAATTTCACGAGCAGGCTGTTTCGTTGATTCGGATCAACCGGAACCCTCGTCGTCGTAATCGACGGAGTGCTTCCACATATATACAACACGGAATCTGGGAAACCGACACTATGAGTCGTGAAGGTTAACGTAAATTTACGCACACAATGTACATGCTTTAAACCACGATTACTGTTGCTGCGCGCAGGCATCCGAATGAATCACCGCCGTTAACTGGTTTATACGTAATCAAAATTGACATTTTTGTATGCGTTTGTGTACAAGATGGAGATCTGTGCGTAATTTGCTTTTGACCATTCAAATGTGTAGGACCATATATTTTATATATGCATGTTTATATATCTATCAACGACGTACGCAGGCACACATTTGTGTCGCCAAAATTATACTGCGTGTGTCTGTCACATCATGGCAACCCGGATGTCATCCATTACTCACTACTGAAATGAATTTTATGGAGAAGGACATGAGTGTTTCTTAGTAATCAACGAATACTTTCATTATACTTACTTCGCCTGTATTGTGCACGTGGGTGCATGTGAACGCGTAGGGTGGATTTTCTTTTGTAGAAATAACGTGATATTCTTTAATGTTCTTTTCTTAGAAATTCCATCATAAACACATCCATTTTTGCGTATTTGCTTATCTTAAAATTCATATATTAACTAAACAACCGGAAGTGACAATTTGGGAATCCCCAATGCGTACGAACGAGACAATGCTGCTGTGAGACAATTGAGACACCATTCAGCATAAAGAGAAAACTTTTGAAATTTACTGGAATAATTTACTTTCGCTATGCGCGAAATTCTAAAAGAAATTATGTTTTTCTTTTAATTCTTTTACTTGTTTCAGTCATTTGACTACGGCAATGCTGGAGCACTGCCTTTAGTCGAACGAATCGACCCCACCCGGGACTTATTCTTTGTAAGCTTAGTGCTTATTCTATCGGTCTCTTTTTGCTGAACCGCTAAGTTAGGGACACAAACACACCAACATTGCTTGTCAAGCGATGATTGGATGACAAACACAGACATGCACACACACACACACACACACGCACACACACACACACACCACACACTCACACACTCACATATGTAAGTATATATATATAAAATTATATATATAATATATATATATATAATATATATATATATATATAAAAGACGGGCTTCTTTCAGTTTCCGTCTACCAAATCCACCAACACGAAGCAGATTTACAAACTTATTGTTTCTGAAATGGAACTCTCTCCATCAGATCAACACTGGCTTTGCTGTACCAGATTGATCAGAATTTCTAGAACCATCTTGAGATATTGCCAGCAACAACTTACAGACGGCTGACGATAACATTTGTAAAAAAAACACTGAAGTAAGAACAACAACCTGCATTTGACATTTTAATAGATGCCATGCAGAGCAACAGCTCAAGTTCAAATATCTTCTTTGTTGATGATTCTGGCTCTTCTCATATTTCAATTGGTCATTCCTTCGATTAGTGTTCGACTGAAATATATCTTTAATTAGTACCGAGGTCGACTTTGCCTTTCATCCTTTCGGGGTCGATAAATAAAGTACCAGTTTCGCACTGGGGTCGATGTAATCGACTTAATCCCTTTGTCTGTCCTTGTTTGTCCCCTCTATGCTTAGCCCCTTGTGGGCAGTAAAGAAATATATATCTTAGTACGGATAAGAGTGCTGGAATTAACGAGTACGTACTGCCGTGTTTGTTCTCCAAAAATAGTTCCACAGCTCATTCAACTTGCCATATGTTTGTCTCCATTGATAAGGACTCTGTTTACAGTATTTCTGTCAACAGCAAACCAGTAGCAGAAAATCACCTGTTGGAACGACGCACCAAAAATGTTGTGGTACGAAAATGTTGATCGCACATTTCACAATTTTTTGTGAAATATTCTACCTGTTGGTGATAGAATTATACTTGGTAAAGTGATTTACGACCAACAGTGTCCTATCTTAAAGAAATCTGATGGAAATGCTATCATGAATACTCTTCATTTTAGATGACTTTAATTAAACTGGAAATTACGATGTGCTTGAGATGACAGCATAGAGAGTTTCGGGACTGGGCTGATGTTCCGCTCCACATTGGCGGCGGGAGGGGATAACAGGATTTTGATATTAAGATCGAGTTTCCAAATGGTTTTGAGTTTATATCGAATGAACGTGAAATTATACTTAAAAAAAAAACGTTTTGGAAACCCACTGGATCCTTCAAATCTGATGTACTTATTCTATCGGCCTCTTTTGTCGAACCACTGAGTTACGGGGACGTAAACACACCACCATCGGTTGTCAAGCGACGGTGGGGGGACAAGCACAGACACATAACATATACACACACACACACACATATATATATATATGCATATATACGACGGGCTTCTTTCAGTTTCCGTCTACCAAATCCACTCACAAGGCTTTGGTCGGCCCGAGGCTATAGTAGAAGACACTTACCCAAGGTGCCACGCAGTGGGACTGAACCCGGAACCATGTGGTTGGTAAGCAACCTACTTACCACACAGCCACAGTAACTCCCAATAGATTGGTTGAGTGCCCTTCTTTCGTTTTCCCACTCACTCGTATACACACACAAACTCACACACACATCCCTACACAAACATGTGTGTGTGTATAAATGTAAGATCCAGAGGTGGAGGTGTAGGAAGAAAATTAGCTTTTATATTGTATATATATGTATGTGTGTGTATACATAAGTATGTATATATACAGACATTCATGCACTTACAACATAGACGTACGTACATACACACATACACACACCTATTGTAGTCATGCATAGTAAACACACGATACAAATAAGAATGGAATATTTCATTCAGAATTTCTTGTCAGCAATGTTCCGCCGCCCTTTTAAATAACGAATTAAATTAGGTGAGGAAACACTCCCTGTAAACCGGATATAAAAGTTCATTAAAAATGTTAGGCCGATATCTAATAAACTCTATCCTAGCGAGCTTATTAATGGAATCCTCTTCCCCAAACGCGGCTACATATGTGTCGCTGTCATATTACCTTACACACCAGCCATGTTGTCGTATCAAAAACGATCGCCGCCTGTGTGTCTATATAAATATGTGTGTAGTTACGTATGTAAATATATATGCATGTATCTCTGAACCTGTTTTCACTTCTCCCCTTTCTCACACTTTCCATCTACATCTCTCGCTATATCAATCATCTATCTATCTATCTATCTATCTATCTATCTATCTATCTATCTATCTATCTATCTATCTATCTATCTCATTAACCATATATATATATATATATATATATAATATATAATATATATATATATATATAGTAAAAATAATAATAAATGCGCCCTTTTAAAGCCTAGCCAGGCTCATGGGCCCGGTTTCCCGGTTTCTATGGCGCATGTATTTCCCAGCTGGATGCGACGGCAGTCCATCGCAGCGTTACTCATCTTTGCCAGCTGAGTGGACTGGAGCAACGTGAAATGAAGTTTTTTGCTCAAGAACACAACGTGTCGCCCGATCAAGGAATCGAAACCCCAATCTTACGATCATGATGCTGACACCCTAACCACTAAGCCACGCGCCTCCACATATATATGTGTGTGTGTGTGTGTGTGTGTGTGTGTGTTATATATATATATATATATATATCGTTTCTTTTTACTTGTTTTAGTCATTAGACTGCGGCCATGCTGGGTCACCGTCTTGAAGAATTTTAGTCGAACAAATACCCCCCAGCCTGATACTTATTCGATCGGTTTCTTTTTGTTTGAATCACTATATTACAGGAACGTAAACTCACTAGTACGGTTGTCAAGCGGGTGTGTGGAGGTGGTGGTGGTAGTACCACATCCACTATATATATATATATACCCCCTATATATATCATATATATAATCTTTATTATATTCTATATATATTATATACATACACACATACATACATACAAGATTATACTATATAATATTATATATTATATATATATATATTATATATATATTACATTTATATATATATACATATATATATATATATACATATATATATAGATACATACATATATATATACATACCATATATATATATACATACATACATACATATATATATATATACATCTATATATATATACATACATATATATACATACATACATACATATATATATATATATACATATATATATATATACATATATATATATATACATACATATATAATATATATATATATAATATATAATTATATATATATATAGTGACGTCATAAGCCTTCGACGTTTTCTATCCAAAGGGCATTTTAACCCAATGTTTACTATATTATTTATAGCTTTATCTGTTTCGAGTTTCAGTTCTCAAAACGTTTCTTAATTATGCTAATTCTCTTGAGATTGCACAGTTCCTTAATAGCTACTGCCCATGGGATCTTCGCGAGCATTGCGAATAATTTATATTTCATTGCCATGAAAATCTGCTACAATTAGTGGATTCATAAACTGATCTATTTTAGAATATTTATGTAGAAGAATATTTCTAGTCTAGATTTGGTTAGTTATATATAGAAAGATGTAGGCGGAATTAACAGACAGCGAAGAAGGAAGAAAACTAAACGAATTAATAACTTATGATAGGAGAAAAGTGAGATAAGTGAATCAACAGTTTGTATGAAGCTAAGTTTTCGACAGATAGTTTCCTAATTAATTTTCAATTAAGCTGTAGAGACATCATCATTATCGTCGTCGTGGCACTCGGTCAGTTACGACGACGAAGGTTCCAGTTGATCCGATCAACGGAATAGCCTGCTCGTGAAATTAGCGTGCAAGTGGCTGAGCGCACTCCACAGACTCGTGTACCCTTAACGTAGTTTTCTGGGAGATTCTGTGTGACACAAGGTGTGACAAGGCTGGCCCCTTTGAAATACAGGTACAAGAGAAACAGGAAAGAAGAGTGAGAGACAGTTGTGGTGAAAGAGTGCAGCAGGGTTCGTCACCCCACCCCACTGCCGGAGCCTCGTGGAGCTTTAGGTGTGTTTCCCGGTCTGGGAATCGAAACCGCGATCCTACGACCGCGAGTCCGCTGCCCTAACCCCTGAGCCATTGCGCCTCCACTGTAGAGACATAGAGTAGTAAGAAAAGGAAAAAAAGGAGAGAAAAAAAGGCAATGAACTTTGAGCGAATAATTAGCGCAGATTGGAAGGAAATACTTAATGAGAGACCAATTACAAATTATAACTGATCTGCGCACAATCGTGTGTGCATGTGAGAGAGAGAGAGAGAGAGAGAGAGAGAGAGAGAGAGAGGGCAGAGAGAGCGCATGTGTGTGTATTTGGTATTGTGAAGACTAGAAGTGTTGGATCTATATTATTTTGGGTGCCATTGTAGTAAAGACGCAAACATGTAGATTATTCTGGAATGTTGGTTCTGACCCTGAATTTCTTTCAGCTGAGTGAAGTTCAGAAAACTTGTTGAGGTAGGTAGTTGCAGACGTGTTGTTCTATAGTTACATCGAATTTAGCTGCGTTTTTCATTTATCAACAGACCGATGCATTACAATTAACAAAAACCATAAAGTTTGCATACAAACGTATCTAAGGATGTTTACATACAACTAGGATTTTATAATGAGTTCTGTTTTTAGTTTCTTTTCATGTCAAATATTTATTTACCGTATTTGATGGCTTAGAAGGCTCACAGGCGTGAAAAGAAAACCCCTCCCTCGATTTCTGCAGGGAATTGTAAAAAAAAGAAGTTTTTGTGTATTTAAGCATTTAATGTTTATTGATGTATGTAGCTATGGTAGTTAGAAACAAACAAACGGGGGAGTAGAATAAAAAAGAAAGAAAAATAATAATAATAATAATAACTTGGACGTAACATGCAACCAGGACAGCAAGAAAAATATTTTTTAATAATAATCTTGTAATTTACAAGAGAAAACAAAAACAGCTTAAACCAAAACAGAAACCATTTTATATCAACAAGCTACCAGTAGAGATGAAAATACCGGTAAATCAGGAAATCAGACAAGCAGGATAGTCGTTTAAAGTAGAAATATCACAGATGAATGCAATAAAACATAGCAAGTAAGACAAAAGCACCTTGGCTAAAGCGGAAAACATTTTATATAAAGAAAAGTTACCAGTCTAGTTTAGTATATAAGCAGGAAATCAGATGAAGGACGTTCATTTACAGTGAAAATATTATGCTCTACGTTGATAGCTATCAACCTTTTGTAGTTCAGCACCCGCTTTACAGAATGTTGTTTACAAACGCCCCCATTCTATGTTGTCGTTTTACGAACTTTCACTTCTCGTCGTGTTGGGGTTTAAAAAACGCGTTTTGAAAACGCGACTACTGATATCATATTAATTGTAATATTAATGATAAGCATATAAATAAATAAATTTAATTATTTTAATCAAAGAGAAACTAATCTTGTAAAAAGGTTTATTTTCTATGTTCATATTCTGTTCCATCCGGCATAAGTCTCCTTTTTGATAATTGAGTAGAGTATAATGTCCTCCTGCATTAAAATATATGTGTAAATTATTAAAGACAGCGAGAACTTATAATGAAATTATATTCGGCTTTGGCACATCATCAGTCATGCTTCTGCTCACAGATAATGTAGTCGAATTCCGACATTATTTTGAAAATGTGTTTAGAATATAAGTATTGTAACCAGGTTAAATATTTTTATCTCTAAGAAATATTACGACTTCACTAGCCACCCAGTGCTTCGGATAGCAGCCTCTTAACATTTGGCCCTCCCTTGCGAACTTGCTATGTCTCAAGAAGGTGCTGCCGCCAAAGTTTTCTTCATGAATATAGTAGCAAAACATTCCACAAGAACCAAAATCAGTTTAATCATAACACAAAGCGTTTTTTTTTCGGAAAGCAATCTATTAGTCTGATTGCTTGTTAATGTGATGAGATGTTTATGGGCAGCGGGCTGGCAGAATCGTTAGCACGCCGAGCAAAATGCTTAGCGGCATTTCGTCTGTCTTCACATTCCGGGTTCAAATACTGCTGAGCTCGACTTTGCCTTTATATCTTCTCGGGGGTCAATAAAATATGGACCAGTTTGTCACTGGGGTCGATGTAGTCGACTTACACCCTCCGCCGAATTGCTCGCCTCATGCCAGGATTTGAAACCAAGATAATGAAATTTGTTTATCAATATTTTGTAACGAAAGCATTTAATCATTTTCAGATTCTATGAAATTTTTTAATGTTCTGCCTTCATAATTCGCTGGCATTATTCCCAATTATTATCCTAACTTCAGAAAAGGTAGGGGTTCTCAATATGTACAAAAAATGCATCGCACAGTTATAGCAAGCACATATAGGCAGGCTCCTTTGTTCTATATACGTATGAAATAACCAAACAGAAGAAGGCATATAACATTAAGCTCACCAACAGAAAATTGAGTAAAAGTGACCTAGTCGTATAGAAATTGTCTTATTTATGCCAGGCTGCAGGAGAATCCAGTAATAATTGCTTGTTCAATCAACCAATAGTACACAACACATCTGCCCAGTGTATTGAGACTGACATTAAAAGTTGGTCATGCTCCACCCTTTTATCTTGAATTACTATCAACAGAAAGATATCATATGTAACTATTAGAATATTAGACGCAAGTTCGGTATGTATGTGTGTGCGTGCGTGTGTGTGTGTGTATAAGATTACTTGGTATAAGAGTTCTAGTAGTTTTGTGTTAACGCTCAATGAGAGAAATCTTTCGCCCTTTTTTTTTTTTAATTTTTAGTACGGAGAAAAACCAATAGAGTAGCCATGATCCGCTTCGGTGTCTGTGATTCTTGAGGTTTGGGAGTGAGGTAATGATTTATATTTATCCTCAAGCCAGGGACCTGGCCCAAATCCTCGCAACAGAAAAGATTCCATGGAAGGTACCCAAGGAGACAAGTCGTAATGTATTAAGTGACGGATTAAGTCTATCACCCTAGATTACCATGGTGGGGTTTGATCTCAGAATGCAAACATCCGGAGAAATAAATATCGCAAGACATCCGGTTTGACGTTCTTACACTTCTACCTAATCCACCGAGTTGGATTGGCACTTTGGATTGGTTATCGATTCCAAAAAGATGAAAGGTAAATTCGAGCTCAACGGAATTTGAACTTAGAGGGGTAGAGATTCAGAACAAATACTACGAGACATTCTTCCGACTCTGCTAAAGCGCCACCTGCAGCAAATATTATGAACATGAGTCTGTAACACTCTAAGAATACGGGGGCAATAACGTTTTAAATTCGAAGACCTAACGAATTCTAGAAATATTATAATTTTAATGTGAGAGCCTGGTGTTACTAACTATGAGGCCATTTTCTCTGAAATGTTCTTTTTAACTATGAAAACTGGAAAGTATATTCTGATTTATGCACCGCCATTGCTTCTGTTCATGAAGGTGGCATTCCTAGTCTCTGCTACTATCTTTATAATTTGAGGCTGGCATTCCTCTTGTAATCAGTAGTCTTAAGTTGCCTTAAGTATCAAGTAAAGTTTGTATCTACAATGAAAGTTGATATTTTTTGTCAAGTCGCATAGCTGATTCGCTTTCATGTGGGATGGCAACAAGTTGTTGCTGTTGTTACGAATGTCAGTCTGAAAGCCTCGATAGCTAAAGAAATAAGAACGCCAGAAATTGCAACAGCTGTGACATATTGCAGGAATACCGTTACCAATGTTTTCATGAGCTGCCGTTATTGTATAAAAACGGAATAAACAACATCCCACAGAGCATATAAATTCATATACAGCTGCTGCTACTACAACGGTACTGAAGCCCGTATCACCGTCTACATATATTTACATTGGAAAAACATCATCGTAATAATAAAAACAATAAATAAAAATAAATATAAATCAGATAATGATAATGATAATTATTACACTGAAGTAGGAGGGATAGATTCAATTGTTCCTCTGGTAGTGTCGTATGGAACATGGAAAATATTTGATTATTTGCTAAGAATAACATCTCCATCAAGTTGTATGTTTGTCTACATTATTCTCTCTCTCTCTCTCTCTCCCTATCACTCGCTATTTTTCTTTCTATCTGTCTATTTACTCAACCAACCAACCCCCCTCTTAGTATCTATCAATCTATCTACCTATCTATCGTTATGTAAGTAGAGGGAGTTTTGCCAAAAAAAAAAAAAATGTGTTTTTCGTGATGACTATATATATATAAACAACACATGCAGCATAAATTTACATATAGTGCATTCAATGAAACCAAATCACGAAAATATGTATGTGCATTCGAACGCACACACACACACACACACACACACAAAGATGTAGATTAATTTCTTATTTCGCGTTCCTGTGTCAGTAGGATAGAATATTCGTTGTGATATTGAGCAGGCTTTTTCTGCTAGGAATTTACTTGGAGAAATCTATGTATTTTCTCATTATAATTCTTCTGACCTCATTTTGCTCTTATCTCACTGTTTTTCTCAAAGTTCATGCCTTAGGTTTAACTGGTTTCCTGTACACACACACACACACACACACACCACACACACACACACACATATATATATATATATATATATATATATATATATGCCAACTGCTTCAATGGCTCAATATCAGTTAAGCTTACAAACAATTCATTCTTAAATTATCATTTAGATCTCGCTTTAACCAAATACGTGTCGACTATTACTATTATTATTATTATTATTATTATTATTATTATATTATTATTATTATTATTATTATTACTATGCCCAGTATATTCATATTCAAGCAAGCAAGAAATAAATGAAGACGTAAGTATAAATAAATGGAAATTACCAAAATATGTAAATAAAACAAACTTTCTTGTCTCAAGGTGAAACACTTTAGACCTTGAAAACAAGCAAGACGTATATATCGGTCGCTAACCATTTGCAATGATCAAAACAAAAACTCGGCCGTGAATGCTAACATTTGGAGAGAGGTAAACCAAGAAGAAGGAGAGTCGATAGAACGATTAAGATAAAACAAAAACAGTAAAAAATAAGTGAAAAAAAGGAACAAAAATATTCAGTAAAAGAGAGAGAGGGGTGGTTGATAATGATAAGGTACGTGGGTGTGCGTTAGAGGGGAGATATTAAAGGGGGTAAGTTTTTTTTATATCAGTTTATTTTCTTAGTTTTCGATACACACCCATTCACATAGTTACTATGCGTCGTTGTGTGAAGTAGCAAGCATCTGTTCAAGTGCAATGTGTGTTCGTTTGTGTGTTCGTTTGTGTGTGTGTATGTGTGTTATGCATATACATTTACCTGTGTATATGTGCACAATGAATACGTATATGTGTACGTATAAGTATGTATACATGTCCCTCGTATATATGTTATATATATATATATGTTATATATATAAGTATGTATACAACGTCCCTCGTATATATGTTATATATATATATGTTATATATATATATATTTGTATGTGTATAATATATATATATATATAATTTGTAACCGCATGTCGATCGTTGGCGATTTTTTTCCCCCGTCTTCCTTTTCTCTTGGACTTTCCTCCGTCTCCGTCTCCTATTTCTGGCAAAGGGCTTGGCTCGAAGCGTAAAACCACCTTTCTTTCCTTCCCCGAGTGTCCTCGCGTTATTGTTTTTTCTTGTCTTTGTTCTTCGTTTTGGGTGGATTTTACTATATATTTATAAAGAGAGATATATAGATAGACAGATAGATAGGTAGATAGATAGATAGATAGATAGATAGATAGATAGATAGACAGACAGACATATGTTGGTGCAAAGAGGAAAAATAACACTCAAAATATGAGTATATGTATATTTTTATTAATATTTAGCAGCAGCCACAGAGTGACTTGGACCTTGAGTCTATGTTGCTTCTGCTATATATATATATATGTGAGCATTTATGAGAAAGGTGAGTAAACGATCCCTGAGGAAAATATAGAAACACTAAAACCAGTCAGGTTCATCTATGGTTTTCTCACCAGAGAGAAAGGAACATTTCGTTCAACCGTTATATCTACTTTACACTGTGAGGTTAAAAATGTATGTATACCAAAAAAACACATGCTCGTAAATTTACCATACATTTAAATTATGGTAACATCGTGTGATGCTTCTATTAACTTTCTATTCACGTTGCCAACACATCGACTGTTATGTAAATTAGCAGAAACCAGAGTTCTTTGGAAACCTGTGTGTACTATAAAAAGCTACATATTACTAGTCTCTCAGTGCGCAGAAAAACTAAAAATTTGGCTTCTGATGAATCAGTGATAAACGGATTATTTAGATAGATCTCTTTTTCCGCTCACAAAAGAGAAACACTGGTTTAACCACAGATTCATCAGTGGTTGAACCGCACCTTATTATATTTTTTCGGTCTGTAACCAAGAGCCACATATACGTGATTACTAAAAACGCTGGCTCATAAGTTCAACTCACGTCTATATTCATCTTATTGCTGCTTAGTGTTCCAGTCAATTGCCTGTCTACTTTTACCAAAAACTTGCACTGTTATACAAACTAGGGCGTAGTGTGTCTACATACATACATATATATACATGCATGCATACATACCTACATATATTCCTCAGTGTGTGAATTTAAGTCTCTATATATATATACATATATATATATATATATATAGTTACGTTCAGAGATTTATTATATATATATATATATAATATATATATATATATAGTTACGTTCAGAGATTTATATATATATATATATATATATATATATATAGTTACGTTCAGAGATTTATTATGTATATGTATATATATATATATATATATATATATATATGCACACACATATATACACGTGTGTATGTATGTATTATATACTTATATAATGATTCACTAATGTACTTGAGCTTACAAGCCATAAAATTTTGTTACATTTTATATTCAGTGTCTATAATATGTATGTGTTGCCATGTCTGCAACGGCATGTGTTTCTAGGTTCGTCTGTGTAAGAAACAGACAGTTAATCATTCTGGTGGACGCCTTGAACGTAATTTAATAATGACGGTCAATATTGTTCTAATTTCTCATTTCATTTGTTCTTTCCTACTCTTGACCTTCATAACTTTCAAAATCACATGATGGCTATCACATACGTACACATATGCACATATAGACACACAAGCTCACTCGCTCACTCACTCACTCACATGTATGCATATGTATGTGTTTGTGTGTGTATATGTCTCATATTAAAGACAAGTTTGACATAGTTAATTTATTATGAATTTTGAATTTTCCAAGTCCTTTTTTTTCATTATTATTTCTCATTTACGTTTAGTCTGGAGTTCTAGCGTTTCTAAATTCATTAGCGTTTTAAAGTCCTTGCCAACCTCATAATCAAAGCGAAATGTTGCAGTTTTGCTACTTCCACCACCTGCACTACAACCACAAACCAAACACACATGTATGGCTATGTGATTAAAAGTTCACTTTGCAAACATTTGTCTTCATGCTTGAATCCACTGCATTGAATTTTGAGCAACTGTCCTCTCCCGTTTTATTGGGTGAGAATTACTCTGTGAGTTGTGAGTTACATAGGGTTGATGGAAACTCTACGGAAGATGTGTATAATATATATTCACACACACACACACACACACACACACACACACACACGCACACACACACACATATATATAAAGCCATAGACAGAGAAAGAGATTGTTGAAATTTTATTTAGCAATAAGAAAATTCAAATATGACGACAGATTGTTTCTTAACTTAAAAACATATAAATAATTTATATTATATTTAATAATAAATAAATTACTTTTATGAACAAACACTTTCTTTCACCTGAGGCTGTAGCTTAAATTCTGCATTATTTTGAAAGATCTTTTAATGAATGTAAATAATTTATTTGTTATTGAATATAATAATATAAATTATTTACATGCTTTAAGTTACGAAACAATTCGTCGTGATATTTGAATTTTCTTATCGCTAAATAGAATTTCGTCAACCTATTTCTCTGTCATTTGTGACTTTATTAACCCATTATCGTGTACTTTGGCAACGTGAGGAGCTTTTTATGAATACTACCGGACTATTTAAATCCATATATTATGACTTAAGTTTATATATACATGTATGTATATATTTTTTAAGTATATATATATATATATATATTTCAGTAACTGCAAACAACCGAATCAAACAAGCAAAAGTACATGTATATATATCTAAGTACAAGTAGAAAGATATATTTCGTTAACGCGTAAGTACAGATAAACAGCATATATAGGACAACATCCTTACAGCGCAGAAAAATCTGTAAGCAGCCATTTTCTGCTCTGTAAGGATTTTATCCTATACTAGCAGTATCACCCGGCGTTGCTCGGGTTTGTTTCGACCCTTTAGAATTGGAATTTTTGAAAAGTAAACATTTTGCATTATGTAGCTTGTTATTCTCTTTAAGTGAACATTTTTCTGGTTGAAATACACCGAAAAATGGCGAGACAGCAGTCAAAAAATCGTAAAGATTAGGGATTTTCATAGAAAAAAAACACCTTTTTGATGTAAATAATTTTTGGTGCTAACATGGTACGATTTGAATTTTTTCTTCTACGGAAGGAAGAGCAAGCCTTCTTCTATCATACTCTCAATTTTGGTCAACTTGCGCCGCAGGGTCTCGGAGGAGATAATGTTAGTTGAAGGCTACCAAACCTGCAACACACAGGCAACTTCAGCATTATATATATAGAGATATGCTGTTCTATCAGTACTTACGCGTTGAAAATATATATCTTTCTACTTGTACTACAATGCATTTCAGCGCTTCAAAAACAGACTTATGTTTGTTTATATATGGCATGTATATATGTATTTACACTCACAAACAAATACACATATTTATGTTCGTTCATCGAACCAAAGGTTCTAACACTTGGCAATCGTGGACGACTGCATAAATATAATCAATGTTTTCTATGAGGAAATATAAAAGTTCTTTCTTGCTCGACATTTAAAGGAAATATCACATCTTGCATAAAGTTCTTATAGGCACAACATGTGTGTCTTTTAAAATGAAATAGAAGTAAATCCTGAAATTTGCGACCCCAGTATCTCACTGCTACTTTATCGATCCCGAAAGAATGAAAGGCAAAGTCGACCTCGGCGGTATTTGAACTCAGAACGTAGCGAGGGGCGAAATGCCGCTAAGCATTTTGCCAGGTGCGCTAACGATTCTGCCAACGCGCTGCCTTAATAAATATAATAATATTGATAATTATTATTATCATTATTATTATTATTATACCTGAAAAACCTCTACATTTTCCCATATATGTAGATGTGCACCCAACTTGATCAAAATGTATTTTTTGCTCAAGTCAAAAGAACAACTCGTTCCTTGATTACTAAAAACATAAACAAAACAAAAATAAAAATGAAAATAAAAACAGCAGAAAGAAAGTCTCGATTCTCAGGTCCATTGCTGTTTTAGTATTAGAGCCTGCGCAGACACACACCTCTATCTCAACTCCATCCACACCGCTATGCTACTCTCGTTTATATAACTACATCCGGATGAGTTTTTCCCCACTTTCTCCTTATTTCGCTGTATCTTTGTCTCCGTCTTGCTGTGTCTACCCACCCTCTCTTTCGCATACATACTCTTTCTTTCCTGCTATTTTTCTCCTTTTTTTTCTTCTTAGTTTGTTTTTCTTCTTTTTTCTGACACACCGGACTTGACAATGTGCCCAAATTTATTTCTGCAATGCTACTTCCCCTTTGGAGCTGTCTATCTGAACCCCGTTGCTCTAAATAATAATAATAATAATATAATAATAATAATAACAACAACAACTACACAAAATTCAACTAATAATATCAGCACTCGCATTATGTAACCGTCATAAGTATATATATATATATATATGTATCTCTCTCTCTCTCTATATATATATATATATATATATATGTATCTGTGCTAGCACTTTAAACAAGAACTTTACTTAATATACGGCCTCACGTCAGACACCTGGTGGAATTGTGCGATAGCGTGTGCGCGCACATGCGCACGTGCGCTTGTGTATGTAAATAAGTGAGTCTAGTCATCAATTATATCACGGAATTAATAGAATATATTACTTAAATACTATACATTACGCTTTGCTGCTATTTCTGTTCAAGGAAGCGCTGTTCTGAATTCCTTTTTAAAATGCGATGTGTGCTTTTTGTCAAAAAGACATGTTAAGATTGCAAATTGCCTTTAAGGTCGAAGGTCAAGCAAACCATCTATTATCTGGATCATTTTGTTTATTTTCCTTATTCTTTTATTTCTTATACTAATTGTTTTACTTATTTTTGTTTTCTGTTTATTTTATTTTTTAAAAAAAAGGAAGCGTTGGCAATATTGTGTAGTTTACTTCGCATCCACACGGTTCTTGTTTCGATCCCGGTATGGCATCTCAGATAAGCATCTCTTGCTAGAGCCGGGTTCACCAAAGCCTTACGAGTAAAATTTGGTAGAAGGAAATTGCACAAGACCGCAACGTGTGTGTGAGTGAGTGTGTGTGCACGTGCGTGCGTAGAATGATTTGCGCATATATATATATGCATACATTATTTTTATTTTTATTTAAAACACCGACGAGCTACGTTTCTGTACGAACGGCTACGACACTTGAAGCTGCTTGGGGTCGAATCAAACTTCAGTGCCTCTTTCTTTCGTTTCTCTACTCATCCGACGGTGGAGTGACGATTTCAAGAGGACGATTGGGATCACGTGGATGAGAAAGGCGCGATCCAGAGAAGAGTGGACAGCGTGCTGTGACCAGCGGTGTCAAATGGACGCCTGACGGACTGGTCGTTCAAAGTGATCAAAGTGATCAAAGTGATATATATATATATATATATATCTTTTTTTTTTACTTGTTTCAGTCATTTGGCTGGGGCCATGCTGGAGCACCGCCTTTAGTCGAGCAAATCGACCCCAGGACCTATTCTTTGGAAGCCTAGTACTTATTCTATCGGTCTCTTTTGCCGAACTGCTAAGTTACAGGGACGTAAACACACCAGCATCAGTTGTCAAAGTGATGTGGGGGGGGCAAACACAGACACACAAACACACACACATGTATATACATATACATATATACGACAGGCTTCTTTCAGCTTCCATCTACCAAATCCACTCACAAGGCTTTGGTCGGCCCGATGCTATAGTAGAAGACACTTGCCCAAGGTGCCACGCAGTGGAACTGAACCTGGAACCATGTAGTTGGTAAGCAAGCTACTTACCACACAGCCATAGGAATTATACAGAATTTTTTAATTTATGGTTAATGTAACTATTTATTTATTTATTTATTTATTTATTACGTACTGAATTTTTCCCCATTGTTTTATATAATTTGGATTCATTTCCTTGTTCGTGTTAAAAACATTTGAATAATCTCGAGAAAGAATGTCCTTTGTCCGGTTTATCCAGCAACGTTAGATACGTACAATTACAGAATGGTTAAGGATTTCGCGTTACAATAACAAGATCTCGGGTTTGAACCAATGTGTTATCACGTGCCAGTACCCTTTACAACAACCTCTTTCTTTACTACCCACAAGGGGCTAAATACAGAGAAGACAAACAAGGACAGACAAACGGATTAAGTCGATTACATCGACCCCAGTGCGTAACTGGCACTTAATTTATCGACCCCGAAAGAATGAAAGGTAAAGTCGACCTCGGCGGAATTTGAACTCAGAACGCAGTGACGGACGAAATACCGCTAAGCATTTCGCCCGGCTTGCTAACGTTTCTGCCAGCTCGCCACCTTACCCTTTACAACAACCACTGTCATGTTACCCATTTTTTTCTCAGTGGAAACTGGCTAAACAGAAACTGCCTGGTAGCCTGTCAGTTAGGCTGTGTATTTCATTTAAATGTACAGACTTTTCGCATAAATGCCTCGTTGATCCCACGTTTGAATTACGTCAAATGTACATCTGTTTTTGGAATAATCAGCTACCTGTACACCAAGAAAAGATGTAGGTACTTCAGTTGACTGAGCAACTAATTATACATAATCGAAACCAGCGAAAATACTTTACAGGCGTAGAGATGTAATTTAACATTAATAAAATTATCTTTTGGCTCATTACATTACTCTTTTACTCTTTACTCTTTTACTTGTTTCAGTCATTTGACTGTGGCCATGCTGGAGCACCGCCTTTAGTCGAACCAAATCGACCCCAGGACTTATTCTTTGTAAGCCCAGTACTTATTCTATCGGTCTCTTTTGCCGAACCGCTAAGTGACGGAGACGTAAACATACCAGCATCGGTTATCAAGTAATGCTAGGGGGACAAACACAGACACAGAAACATATATATATATATACATATATACGACGGGCTTCTTTCAGTTTCCGTCTACCAAATCCACTCAGAAGGCTTTGGTTGGCCCGAGGCTATAGTAGAAGACACTTGCCCAAGATGCCACGCAGTGGGACTGCACCCGGAACCATGTGGTTGGTAAGCAAGCTGCTTACCACACAGCCACTCCTGCGCCTATTATATACGTTAAGTCACACTTACCTATATGTTTTTCGTTCAGAAGTCATCTCTGGAAAATTTTGCTTGTCATTAGTTTAACTAATTGAATCAGTTATTAATTTTTCGATCGAAGTCTTTTTTCATTTAAGTTCGTATGTCTCAGCTTTGCAGCGGAGGTGTAACAGCACTAGAATATATCAACAATTGTGATCGTACTTACAAGAAATGAAAAACCCAATCCACAGTACACGTCCCTAACTTTTAATCAGTTTTAACAACCGAGTTATCTCCCGTGCATTTGACAAGAATTATCATTAACGTTAAAGATTATGATTTTTATTCTTGTTGTAATTTTAACTGAATTGGGAGTTTCTGTAATTTTGTTGTCTTGAATTCTTTCTCTTTCGTTTTTTTTTTTTGGTTACTATTTACTACTATTTACTTATTTGTTTCAGTCATTTGACTGCGGCCATGCTGGAGCACTGCCTTTAGTCGAGCAAATAGACCCCACGACTTATTCTTTGTAAGCCTAGTACTTATTCTATCGGTCTCTTTTGCAGAACCGCTAAGTTACGGGGACGTAAATATACCGGCATCGGTTGTCAAGCGATGTTGGTGGGGGGACAAACACAGACACACAAACACACACAAATATATATTCATATACATATATACGACGGGCTTCTTTCAGTTTCCGTCCACCAAACCCACTCACAAGGCTTTGGTCAGCCCGAGGCTATAGTAGAAGACATTTGCCCAAGGTGCCACGCAGTGGGACCGAATCTGGAACCATGTGGTTGGTAAGCAAGCTACTTACCACACAGCCACTCCTGCGCCTCATCTCATTTAACATCATCTTATACAAATTTTAATTATAAATTATAAGGCGAGTCAACGGAGTAAATGAGTGAGGCCCGTTTTAGCCGCTCGTTCGAGTTTCAAAAGACAGTAAAGAAACATTCCCCAAACACTCATCTTGAAGTCTTACAATAACAACGCCTCTCTTGTCTCCAAATATCAAAAAAAGTAAATACATTATGTGACTTCTGTTATGTATCTTACGACCTCATTTTATTTTATATCGTACGTTTGGTTAACTACATGATAAATAATTCATTCTTCCTTCTACGAAATTATTCACAGCTAACAATAACTTGCGGTTCTGAAAACTTTTTACATAATCTTGTATATGATGTAAGAATATAATTCTAATATATATTCATGAATTTCACACAGAATCTCCATGCAACCGGTAAATTTCAATCCAACGTGTAATGTATTCTAGTATTTCAGTATTTTTATTCACACAAATACGAATTACTTCGCCATGTTGATATGTTTATGATTTATAAATCACGTGAAACCCGTTACATATTCACTGATAATATCGAGTGACTCATTAATATACTTTTTTAAGCAAAAATTTTCTCATGAAATATTTTGGAGAAAAAGGCAAATGATGATGATGATGATGATGATGATGATAGAAATAATAATAACGATGATGATGACGATGATGATAATAATGGTAATAATGATAATAATGATGACAAAAATAATGATAATAATGATAATGATAATAATAATAACAATGATGATGATGATGATGATAATAACAATAATAATAATAACAATAATAACAATAATAATAATAACAACAATAATGATAATAATAATGATGATAATAATAATAATAATAATAATAATAATAATAACAATAATAATAATAACAATAATGATAATAATAATGATGATAATAATAATAACAACAATGATAATAATAATGATGATGATGATGATGACAACAAAAGTATTAATAATAATAATAATAATAATAATAATAAAAACAAGCCTTGCAGACAATTCTCTCTTGACATGTTTCGTGCGATTTGGGATTTTTTTTTTTTTTTTGATTTTGGGATGTCACATTCAAAATTCATTGCAGTACTCAACTGCGTTTTAACAAACATCCTGTCTACACTAGTGCATGTATGCTCCATATGTATATGCATATATAACCAGCCGAAACTGCAAAGATAATCTGGAACTCGACTGACGAAAGGAAACTCCGAATGACCCGTCTTTGTTTTTTTTTTTCTTGTCCCTTTTTCTCTCATCTAACTGTCTGGATGTCTTGTTGCCGCCTGTTGCGTTCTTGTTCCATTGCTTGGAATGAACATGGAACCATGTGGTTGGGAAGCAAGCATCTTACCACACGGCCATGTCTGCGCCTATTGTATGGTTTTATAGATAGAAGCAAAAACATATATAAAAAACAGTTGACTCATGTTAATTAACGATGGTTTTTAAGCACGCAACCACATACAGACATTGACCATTTACTCTTTATCTTCTTACATAATGTAAATGAAGACAATAAAAGCTAAAAGAGACGTACAGAAAATAGTAAATATCAAATGTTGAAACTTAATCACTTTCATATACATACATACACATACACATGCATATATACATATATATATATTCAAAAATAGCCAGTTTGGATTTGCTAGCTTGTTGGTAACTACCGCTGTAGTTTCTTGGTAAAAAGCCAACGTGTTAACACGGGAAATAAAGCAATGAATCTGTTTGTGGATAACGTTTGATTCTGTTGAATAATTTACGTTTTTAGGTGTGTTTTAGAACAAGAAATTACTGCCTTTATAGAAAGGCTTTTAAAAATTACTGAGTTATGAAGACAGGCGTGGCTGTATCGTAAGACGTTCGCTGCCCAGTCACGTGGTTCAGTCACTGTGTGTAGTATCTTGGGAAAACGTCTTCTATCACAGAGTCCATTTCCTTTCCATTCTACTCCTGCGAACTACTATACCCTTTCGACTGATTTCCGTATGAGTTTCTTTCCCAAGAGAAGGTTTATTGCTAAGGACAGAATTCGGATATATTTACAATAGTTCGTTAGAGCTGACTTATTAGCGTTCATCATTATTATATTTTAATTAGAAATGTTGTGTCGTGTTTAGCAAAATGAATGGTACTTATCCTATCTACTACAGGCACAAAACCTGAGGGAGTAAGTCGACGTTGCCTTTTATCCTTCCGGAGTCAATGAAATAAATAAATACCAGTTGAACACTTGGGTCGATGTAATCGACTTACTTTCTCCCTTGAACTTCCTAGTCTTGTGCTAAAATTTGAAGCCATTATCATGCGATCAAATAGGTTCAAAGCTACAATTCTCCTTTATCTTTTCGTCCTTTTCGTCTGTCCGTATCTTTTGTAAAAATCAAAATATATATTAGGAACTAGCAGTATCGCCCGGCGTTGCTCGGGTTTGTTTCGACCTTTTAGAATTGGAATTTTTGAAAAGTAAAAATTTTGCATTATGTAGCTTGTTATTCTCTTTAAATGAACATTTTTCTGGTTGAAATACACCGAAAAATGGCGACACAGCAGTCAAAAATTCATTAAAAAATAGGGATTTTCATAGAAAAAAAGCACCTTTTTGATGTAAATAATTTTTGGTGTTAACATGGTCCGATTTGAATTTATTCTTCTACCGAAGGAAGAGCGAGCCTTCTTCTATCATACTCTCAATTTTGGTCAACTTACGCCGCAGGGTCTAGGAGGATATAGTGTTAGTTGAAGGCTACCAAACCTGTCATACACAGACAACTTCAGCTTTATATAGAGAGAGATAGGAGAGTATTGTTTGTAAAGAATAAAAAGTTTTGAATGGTACAACGTTGCACTATAATACAGACAAAGGGATATATACCTGTTGTAATTTAGTCATTCAGAGTCTGATATGATATTTCGGAATAAAATTCCTTCTTCAGATATTCGTAGATGGAGTCGCTGCTGTAATCGGTTTTCTAACGGCTTAAAACTTTTTTATTCTTTACAAAATATATAAAATATTTACTCCTATACGATCGGTACAGACTATCGATTTTATTTTACACAAAAGCAAGATTTATATATATGTATATATATATATATATACGAAAAATACCATTACAGCTTCAAGATAATTCATGCTTCACGATAATTTATTTTTCTCTCATGATTATTGACAAATGACACAGATTGGAGTTATATTTAATTCAGTTCTCCCTCACTCTTTAGTCATTTATTTAGATTAACAAAATCAGTTTTGACAAGCTGAAATAGCAAAGTAGATATTTTTCAGTTCATCTCAAAGGTAATTTCTTGCCAACGTATATTTATTTCTTCCTTTCTCTAAAAATTCAGAGGCTTATATCTATCTATCTATCATCTATCTATCTATCTATCTATCTATCTATCTATCTATCTATCTATCTATCTATCATCTATCTATCCATTTATCTATGTATCTGTCTATCCATTTATCTATCTATCTGTCTATCCATTTATCTATCTATCTGTCTATCAATTTATCTATCTATCAATTAATTAATCTATCTATCTATACACAAACACTCACCACACACACACACACACACCACACACACATACATACACACACACACACACACCACACACACACACACCACACACACACACATATATATATATATTATATATATATATATATATATATATATATTCCCAATGGCACTTTCGTATTTTTTTACTGCTTTACCGAATTGACCACGCCATTATGAAGTCAGCCTGTTAAGGTCCCGAAGGTGTCTCTGTAATTGATAAAGTATTAATAGAGTTTCTTCAGGAAGCACAAATTTCTAAGACAGCCAGTGACCATCTAGCAACCTCCTTGCCACTTCATCACCGTTGTCGGTCATTGTTGTTTTCTTGTCATAATTAATTTTATTTTTCCTCAATGTTGTTGTTGCTATTATGGTTTGGCTCAGATTCGGTCTTATTCCTGATAGGAATTATGTGGATAGCGGATTACTACCTGTAACCTTACGTAGGCCTAGGAGTTGCTGTGTGGTAAGTAGTTTGCTTACCAACCACATGGTTCCGGGTTCATTCCCACTGCGTGGCACCTTGGGCAAGTGCCTTCTACTATAGCCTCGGGCCGACCAAAGCCTTGTGAGTGGATTTTGTAGACGGAAACTGAAAGAAGTCCATCGTATATATGTATATATATATATATATATATATAATGTATGTGTGGGTATATGTTTGTGTGTCTGTGTTTGTCCCCCCCCAACATCGCTTGACAACCGATGCTGGTTTGTTTGCGATCCCGTAACTTAGCGGTTCTGCAAAAGAGACCGATAGAATAAGTACTATGGACGGGACACCAGTCCATCGCATCATAACTCAAGAAATAGGAAGAGAGAGTTAGAGAAAGTTGTGACAAAAGAGTACAACAGAGGTCGCCACCACCGCCGGACGGAGCTTCGTGGACCTTTAGGTGTTTTTGCTCAATAAACACGCACAACGCCTGGTCTGGGTATAGAAACCGCGATCCTCCAACCGCGTGTGCGCTGCCCTAATCACTGGGCCATTGCGCCTCCACCTTATTATTATTATTATTATTATTATTATTATACAATTATCAACGCCACGTGTATGCCTATGCTTAGGTCTTTGTGTTCTTGCTACTGTCGCTGATAGCACGGCTACTTTAGTTATTATTTAATCTTGCACTGACGAAACGGTATGAATTTGAGCTGTTGTTTACGGGAGGAGAAAACGTGTACGGACCACATGTCCTTAATAATTTCATATGTTAGCAAAAGAAAGTAAGCTTGATTAACAATTAAATCGAAAGAAAGGAAGCAAAAAGAAAAAAAATCCAGTAAAAAGACACAAAAGAAATTATTACAGTCATGGAGTGTGCCGTTGTTGTTACATGAACAAAGACGTAACAATAACATTGATGAAAATGATGAAACGGCAGTAATTGTATTGATTAGGATAATATTTAAATTCTGATCAATGAGGATGGTTACGATGATGATTGCACCACCGTTAATAATTAAATAACGCAACCGTTTTTCCCTTACACCAGAATTAATAAAGGAGGCGCAATGGCCCAGTGGTTAGGGCATCGGACTCGCGGTCGGAGGATCGCAGTTTCGATTCCCAGACCGGTCGTTGTGTGTGTGTTTATTGAGCGAAATCACCTAAAGCTCCAAGAGGCTCCGGCACGGTGTGGTGGCGACCCCTGTTGTACTCTTTCGCCCCAGCTTTCTTTCACTCTTTCTTCCTGTTTCTTGAGTAACGCTGCGATGGACTGGTGTCCCGTCCATCTGGAGGGAACACATACGCCATAGAAACCGGGAAACCGGGCCCATGAGCCTGGCTAGGATTGAAAAGGGCGCATAAATAAAATAAAAAAAGAATAAGTAAAATAGAGGCAAAATAAATAGTAAAAGGATTCACTTCATAAGTACTGTTTGTCAGTTGAGAGTTTCAAGGGAACAAACTATGTGGGGAGAGAGAGAGAGAGAGAGAGAGAGAGAGAGAGAGAGAGAGAAGGAGGAGAAAAAAGAAAGAGAGAAAGAATCCAAAAATGTAGCGTTAGGGACTTCATCGATTGGGGGCAAGAAGACGGCATGCTGAGAGTATTGTTAAACCGTCGGACAGATGCTTAGCAGTATTTCGTCAGGCTTAACGTTCCCAGTTCAATTTCCGCCGAGGCCGACTTCACCTTTCATGGTCGATACCAGTTGAGCAGTGGAATCGATCTCATCAACTATTCCCCTCCCCCAAAATTGCTGGCTTCGTGCCAAAAATTTAAAACCGATGACAGTGGACATTCTGTCTAGTTTCTCTTTCTTTTCCAAGTCTATTATGCTTTTCTTACCCCCCCCCCCACATAACCCCTGTTCATCCTTTTACCTTTCCTTCGCTTTGACAATCAGCCAGTCTCTCTCTTTCCATTATGTTTTTATTCAATAATAAACACAATCGAACTTGCTCTCTCTCTCTCTCACATTTTTTTTATTCACTAACACGAACAATAGTCCTTGCTTTCCTTCTTTCTCTCTCCTTCTTTCTGGCCCTCTCTCTCCCTCTATTTCTCTCTTTATCTTCGTTCGTTATTTGTCATTTGCTTACAGTCACACTTGTTCTCTCTCTCTTTCTCTCCTTTTTCCCTCTCTACCCCTCTCTATCACCTTCTGCATTCCCCTCTCTCTACCTCACTCTCTATCACCCTCTGCGTACTCCTCTCTCTACCTCACTCTCTATCACACTCTGCGTACTCCTCTCTCTACCTCACTCTCTATCACACTCTGCGTACTCCTCTCTCTACCTCACTCTCTATCACCCTCTGCGTACTCCTCTCTCTACCTCACTCTCTATCACCCTCTGCGTACTCCTCTCTCTACCTCACTCTCTATCACCCTCTGCGTACTCCTCTCTCTACCTCACTCTCTATCACCCTCTGCGTACTCCTCTCTCTACCTCACTCTCTATCACCCTCTGCGTACTCCTCTCTCTACCTCACTCTCTATCACACTCTGCATACCCCTCTCTCTACCTCACTCTCTATCACCCTCTGCGTACTCCTCTCTCTACCTCACTCTCTATCACCCTCTGCATACCCCTCTCTCTACCTCGCTCTCTATCATCCTTTGTATACCCCTCTCTACCCCAATCTCTATCCACCTCTTTCTGTATCCCAACTCTCATTGTTCCCTCTCACCCATTTTCTCTCCTTCCCCCTCTCTCTCCCCCTCTTTCTATCCACCTTCTCTTTATCCCCCTCTCTCTCTCTTATTTCCCCATTCATCTATTCATAAACTTCCCTATTCTTCTCTCCCTGCCATCTTTCTTTTATCATCAATATTTCCCTTCTTTCCCCCCCCTCTCCGCCCACCCCCTTTTACATTAACGTCTTCATTGCAACCTATTCTCCATTTTGTCAAATTTGGTTTGCCAACAAGAATCAATGTCACGGTGCGAATGAATATATCTATCTCCTTGATCAAATTGTTGGTGTCTCACACAACCAGCGAAACGATACATACAGAGTTCTTGTGCGATAACAAGTAATCCAAAGTCCCCCCAAAACGACCCCTACCGCTGCCTTTTACCTCGACCTTCAACCGTTCCCATTGACGTCGTTCTAACTAATTGTAGTTTTACATTGCTAAATGGTCTTCTATTTTCACTCGAGACACGCCATTACCTGTCTAGATATATTTCGTTTTTAGACACAGATCCAGTAACGTGGAGTTTGTTATTTAAGTGCTCTGTTTAATTGAGTTGACAAAGGACGGCGCCCAGTCAAGTAGTTATAGACAGAACAAGAAAACCTGGGTATTTAGGAAAACAAAATAAATAATGGAGAAGAAGAAGAAGAAGAAGAAGAAGAAGAAAAAAAAATAGCATAAACTAAACGAAGCTGAACAATAATAAAACTATCAAGCCCAGTATGAAAGATATTTAGAAAAATTTAGGGTAAATAGTAACAAAGAGGAAGTGAGAGGGAATATTGGCTTCGTTTTCGAGCGAATAGGAAAAAATAGAAAAAAAAAAACAAACAACTCGACTCAGGAGTAAAGAAACTGAGAGGGGAAAGAAAAGCGAGAGAGATGGAAAAAATAAAGAAGGGAAAACCAAAGAGAGAGAGAAAAAAAGAATGGAAAGAAAATAATAAATGCCTAGAGTGTAAAAGGAAATAGACAAGAATTAGCCCATAGAGAGAAATTTGTTTATTTTGTATAGATATCGTTTAAATTACAGAATTTAATATAATTTCAAAGATAAATTGTGTATAACATAGATAGACATATTTACACATACATATGCAATTGTATGAATACATGTTTGTGTATATAGAAATTGAAATGCAGATATGGATGTATATAATACATGCATATATATAAACACTTTTCTTGTGTCTTTCAATATATAGTCATGTTTAGAAACACGATGTGCTCAATGCATAATCCAGAGCAATAAACAATAAGTGTTATTTCATCTGTTATACATAGAAGGATACAGGACAGAAGATAGATGCTGAAGAATTTAAGGACGGTTTGTGTTCTCAAAGGTTTTTCCAGTGAAGTTCATGAGTTTAAACAATATATAACTCGGAAAGATCATCTTGTATAAGAAATGACCATGTTTGATATAAAAGATTTCACGACTGAAGGATATATGGTGAATATGTGTGGAATTAATAATTGCTTCTATTATGTGGAACTATTAAGGCAGAAGCGTGCCAGAATCGTTAGCACACTAGACAAAATGTTAGCTGCATTTCTTCCGGGTTGACATTCTGAGTTCAAATTGCGGCGGGGTCGACTTTGCCTTTCATACTTTTGGGGCCGATAAAATAAGTGTTTTATCCCTCAAAAAGTTTCGGACCTTGTGCCAATAGTAGAAAGGATTATTAGGTGGAAATATTAACATAAATATTTTTTTTTTTTTGTTTTTTGTTTTTGCTTTTGCTTACTCAAATGTTTCAAGTATTATCGTATTTTCATCAGCGAGGGCAACGGATTTAGGTTGCACAGCGACCTAAAAAGTGCCTTAAGCATGTTTCATGTTTCTTTTCCTTCTCTGTACTCGGCCTAAGTACTGATAGTGAGGACTGATCTATGGTCAACGAACGGACGTCTGCAGGTATCTCACTTGCAAACTCCTGATGTCGCCTCTGTACGAGACTTAGAATAGAAAGTTAAGTGTGTGTAGCTGTCGAAGTAGATGTGTTTCCCTGAAATTGTATAACTTCCAAAACCTAGACAGGCATGGTGGTAGAGGATTTGTTGGAAAGATCAACCATTGGTGTAAACTATTTAAAATTGTTAATATCCGTTCCTTGACAGTTAGCTAAGAGATGTTGAAACTCGTTAATTTTTACATTTTAATATTTAATTTTTCTGTTCGTGTACAAATAATTTATTTTACATATAATCTTTATGTTTAATATTTATGTCTCAGCTGCTTGTCAAAAACGAGCTTTGACTGAGAGGTTTTAAAGTGTTCTGATATCATTGTTGTTCTGATAGACTCATACAATTTGTTCTTTTATTGTTTTTCCAAAAGTGTTGTATGTAATTTGCGTTGATGATGCTTCTTGTGTATTTATCTTTTTTCCTTTCAAATAAATATCTTTAAGAAGTGGCACATAATTTCAGTCATGCCCTTGAAATGATGCATATATATTGAAACGATTCTTCGATGATCAGACATTAAATCCTCAATTATTATATATAGCCATATCATATACATATAAAATAAATTACATACACACACACTCACGCATATATATATATATATATAGTCATATACATATAAAATATAATACATACACGTACACACATGCATAGATCGCTAGCCACTACACGTTCTTTATTTTCTCTCCTTGTTTCTTTCTGCGTCCCTTTCAGTGGAAGAGCGTAGGCTCAAAACGTTAAAGACTTTTTCCCTTCCCGAGCATTATACTAATACATCTGTTTATTGTCTACACCACCTGTCTTCGTCTTTTGTTTCTTTATGTTTTTTGTGAATATACATATAAAATACATACACGTACACACATACATATATATATATATATATATATATATATATATATATATCACCTGGAAGACAATACGTGGCTCGCGTATTTTGTTAATACATTATTGTGTGTGTGTGTGTGTGTGTTTGATTAACTGCAACAGAACATGTCACTGAGGAATCCACAACAGGTTGAACTCACGTGATCTAGCTGTTCTGGTGGCCATTGAAGATGGCTTTCGCCTGTCAACAAGTGCTCTTATGTACAAGTCCTCGTGTGAGACCCTCTCAAGATGAATAACGCATTGTCTTGTATTCTAACACAGCCTCCATGTTAAGGTGGAGATCAAGATTATATATATATATATATATATATATATATACACACACACACACACACACCACACACACACACACACACATATATATATATATATATATATATATATATATATATATATACGTAATATTTCTAGGTATAAAAATAAACAATACATAGCACTATATATAATATACATATTTATATCTAATACATGTGCATAATAAATATTTACGCACACACATACACAAACGTGTATAATGCGTATATAAATCGATGGAGCATTACCATTATGCATTTGAATGCATCCATCGCAGTCTCTGCAAATCTTTTCTCTAAAATCATTTTACAAGAATGACAACATACTGGTTCTCTCGTTCAAAGTATCGTGTTTTTTCTCTTATTTCCATCTCATTCACCTTCAGTGCCGCCAGAAATCCCAATGATGTCCTGTTATTTCGTGCTATTTAAGGTTCATCAATCAATATCAAACATAAAGAATAACTGCTTTTTGCTATTTTTCTCCAGGCTTACTGTTAATTGCACTTCGTATTATACTATTTCTGTTCAGCTTTATTGAAAAAATTTGCAAGACGTTCTCTCGCATTTTCCGTTACATCTTTTTCAACAAGTAACACTCTAAAAACGTTCATATTACATCTTGCTTTCGTCCTGTTAATTCATGAGATTTTATATTTTATAGTAATAAAAAAAAAGGAAAAAAAAATTAAAAAAGATAGAGAACGGATGTCACCCTTCAAACAACATATTAGTTGTTTAGACAAGAAATAAAAATGTTGTTGTTGACAGACCCCTACGATCTTGAGCAAAATACCTGATGTTTGAGAATGTTCTGCCATGTGTTAAATGCTCAGTTGTATAGAAATAACATCGGTTCAATTACAATAATTTCTTTTTAATAGTAAAGTCAGTGTAAAAAAAGTGTGTTGTATCTATCAAATTCCATATTGGAATCTAAACGATTATAACATTTGGCCACAGTCAATACCACCCATTAACATTAGCGCTATATTATTAACTAAATTGATTTAACAAATCTCATTTGATAGGTAAAAATCCTATCCCCTTACTGCAAACAACCGACAAATTTTTATTATCAGATTCTAAAACTTTTAGAGTAGCACATAGAGATGGGATCTTTTCGGTTTGAACGGCAATTTTTTCTAGCGGTGTCATATGAAATTGTCACCCATAATTATAACCCTAGTATCGATCTATTGCATTTCAATCTGTTTTAGGGTTAGGGGTGGGGTGAAGGGTATTTTTTTCTTCACAAATGTAAATAAACCCAATCTGTTTCTTAAACGAGGAACATATTCATACGGCACAGAATGCTTTTTAACTCATAATTAGATGTCATTGATTGGTTGAAATTGCAGAAATTTAAGAAAAAAAAACAACAAATATCTTGCAAACTATAGAATTTTCTCAATAAAGCCAAGAGGAAATGATGTTTTATAAACACATTCTACCAGTATACGAAGTTTAAAATTTTTTAGTTACCTAGAAATTATGTTAAAAACTGCCGTTCAAACCGAAAAGGTCCTAGAGATCGTACTATTAAAATTACCTCTTATTTTTTTGTAGCGTAGTTAGGCACAAAATAAAAGAAGGTTAATAGCGTAACCAATTTATTATTATTATTACAGGGCCGCTACTATTTATGTGGCACATGATGAGGGGTCTGTGATATGCTGATCAAAACAAAATGTAGACGTAGACAACAAAAATGAGGTTAACAGTCGGATCAATTTCTGTTACTACACTAGTCTAAATGCCTTACTAAAGTTAGTTAGATACCAATAAATACCACTTAATATGTCAGAATACACGTATTGCTGGTAACTAAATACAGTTTGTGAGATACGTTCAGCCAAGAATAAGTAAAACAGTCTACTTGATCTGTTAAAGGTTGTCTATTATGTCATGAACTTCAGCAGCTGCTTATACAACAAGCAACCACAGATTTTTGTAGCAGAATCTACAGATTGCTAGTGATAGGATATAGGTAGGCATTGTGCGAGGCTTTCGGCGTAGAACTTTATTAAAACAGCATCGGACGTTCGTGTGCTATAATTTTTCAGGAAACCAAACCAGTGTCTTTATTGTTACAGCAAGCAACTAGATATTTCTGTTGCTATTCTACTTAAATTTGTTTGTCACAACTAACCCTGATCAGCCTGTATATTCTATAATTTCAACAACTAGATTTATTACGCCATAAATCTCCTAATACTTATTTCGGGGACAGAATGTGTGGAAAATCCCTAACTTTCCCTATTTTTGCTTCTTTTCTGAGCGTGTTGCAAATCTTAATTTGTGACAGATTCCAAAGAAAATTAATCCCATGAATTTCCACCACCCCCAGTTTTTCTTCTCCCCCTCTATTCTAAAAATGAATTGCGTTGCAGACGCTCTCGTAAAAATATGAATATCACAGGTCTTTATTGCTACTTTCCTTTTAAACAGACATCCGACTGTGCGCGCACACACACACACACAGACACACTCTCTCACACACACACACATATGCAGCAGTAACTTAAACTAGCTCTCACTGCCAGGGCACTATATCAATTGATTCAGCGTCATCCAGTCAAAAGCTATCTATCATACGTTAGGTAACCCGTGTCTCAGATGGTGCTGGCTGACGATAATTCTTTAATCTCTCATATTACTTTTTAACACCGAAACAGATATGAATATCAAAACATGCTGTTAATATAACTCGAAATATTTCAAAAGAGAAATGTAATACAGTATTTTGACATATCATCATACAAACGTTGCTATCAAAATACACGGCTCACAGTTTGTAGCTGCCACTGCTACAGGTCAGTTCAGACGAAGTAAACCTATGACGAAAAGTATTTCAGGAATGAGTATTTCGTCTTATTTCTCTGGGATTATATTATCTAATGTAACTATTATTTTTTTAAAGAAATAAGTTGGGATCTTTTCGGTTTGAACGGCAGTTTTTCTAGCGGTGTCATATTAAATTGTCACCCATAATTATGACCCTAGTATCGATCTATTGCATTTCAATCTATTTTAGGGTTAGGGGTGGGGGGAAGGGTATCTTTTTTCTTCATAAATGTAAATAAACCCAATCTGTTTCTTAAACGAGGAACGTATTCATACGGCACAGAATGTTGTTTACCTCAATGGACGTCAGTGATTGGTTGAAATTGCAGAAATTGAAGAAAAAAAAACAAATATCTTACAAACTATAAAATTTTTACTCAATAAAGCCAAGAGAAAAAGATGTTTTACAAACACATTCTACCAGTATACGAAGTTAAAATTTTTTTAGTTACCTAGAAATTATGTTAAAAACTGCCGTTCAAACTGAAAAGATCCATAAGTTGTGATTTAAGGAACATTTGGCTGTTATTTCTAATAGGTCGAGTGGCCACGTAAATACTCCTTCGTTAGTTTGTAGGCGTCTGTTTTTTTTTTATGACCAATCGTAAAAGAAAAAATAGATTTTCTTTTATGGATAATTTGCAAAACGTTCTGTACTGGAACTTCTCCAATTTAACACTCACTGAAGCGAATTCTTCAAGTTTCTTTCAAAGAATGGCATAAATTTAGCGAAAGCAATGCAGCAGCAAAAAATAACTTAAAAGGACATTTTGAAATACGATTGAGAATGATGAACTTGATGTGGGCGAATTGACCCGACTCCAGTTTCTGTCTCCAGGCATAACGGATGTAAACACTCGGGTTTATTATTGGTTGTCTTCACTAAACCAGATTCCTCTCTGCTTATCGTCAGCGTTTAACTGTGATACAATACGGTACTGCGCTTGTTTTTAACTCTCCAATGTCATTTTTAATTTCCTTGTGAATTATATTCATGTCCACCCTCAAGCAAAAGAAAAAGAACAGAGAAAATATACAATTATCTAAATTCTTATATATATCATATTATATATATATATTATATCATATATATATATACATAGACGTATGTATCCAAATGTTTGATATACGTATGTATTTAATTCTGTATGTGTGATAGTTTGGTCTATGCATTTTCTTTTATGATCTTAGTCTGCCAAATTCCCTTTTGCTATAAATTAATAAACTGCATTACTCTGCCGTCTTGCCTCCTCAGATAGATTGCTGTCTAATTACTGAATTCACTTTACATATGATACATTCACTTAACAGAATTCCCATATAATTTCTTTAGTCTGCCAAATCTATTTGCAGCGATATTTATTATCTTATCAATTAGACTATATTGCTGTTCTTCACACACACACACACACACACACACACACACACACACACGAAATAAATAAAATAACTGATGAGCTGTGATGATTGCAGACCCGATGGAGAAAGAGTTGTCAGCCAATCAAAAGCTCTGAATTAGAACATTCTAGATGTATGTTTTTAGTTCTTTATTTTATTATAGTTTTTTTTCTTCTCTACTTTATTACCACACCGTGCTTATTTAATTAGACTAGTTGTGTATATTTAATTATCCTTGGAATTAATGAACCTTAAAGAAAAACTTGACATGATTAAAATCTCATAATTGTAAGTCAGCAAGCAATCAATTCATCAAATTATAAATCTAAATTAGTTCTCTATTAATAAAGAATTACGCTATGTATAACACACACACAGAGGGGAAAAAAGCTATAAGGACCTTTTTTTTTATTGAAAATGTGATTATTTTTGTTCTTGCTACTGTTGATCCTTCTAGCTAAGTCGTGACCACATGTTGTAAAAGCGTTCTGGTCGTGATCATCACATGCGTTCTTGTATCTGTGAAACAACATTGCGCAATGTAGCCATTCTTTTCTTTAACGAGTGTAAGCATGTTTTAAAGATATTTGGTTTGGTTATTTTGTCTAGCAAGTCGAATCACCATGTACAGGATCCCTTTGTTTTTGTCAGTACAGATTCACAAAAAGCTGTGTTTTGATAGAGTGTGCATGATAATTTTTTCCAGCCTCATCAATCAATAAATTTGTATGCGTGGGTGTGTGTGGTGGCTTGACAGCACCACATGTAACATGTAGCCTAGTGCATTCCGTTGCACAGTTGGGTCGTCGCCGATTGAACTGGCAATCTCACGAAGCGTGTTCGATAAAGAGGATGATTTAGGGTACCTCAGGATATAAAATAATTCCTGTGCAATGGAGACAATTGCCGTCCAATAATGTGTACATATGCATAATAAATAGGTGTGTGTATTTTTATCGGTATGTTTTGATATCATTCAAATACGGCATAGAAGAAATAAATAATTTTCATCTCCAGTTTGGGTGGCGACAGCAGGCTAATGAAGACAGCTGATGCAGATGGTCACATACCGTTATGCCATAAGCCATGACAATGTGTAAACATCTGGAATAATGTTTTATGGTCTGGATGCATGACAAGTTAAATGGTACTGTGAGGACTAGAGAGGCCTTTAACCACTTTGGAATTTTCATGCATTTTAATACAAGCTTAGTTCGCTTGAATTTATCTTACCACTGAGCATATTGTGTGAGAACAGAGAGTGAGTCTGATGTGCGCGTAGCTCTTTCTCACACAAGAGAAAAAAACTACGCAAGTGTAGTATCTTTGTCTAGTGAGCAAATCTGCATAATTCAAAACTTCAATTAAGGGTCGAATGATATTGTTGTGGTAGTTGGGGTATTGTTCATATCTGCAATAATGAAATACCGCCACTATCGTAATTTCAGATTCATGGAAGTTGTTGCATGATAGGGGAATCGTTGCGATTCTCTGTCCAATTTCATGTGACGACATCCCTTGTGTGAAGTATTGCATCGTCATTATCGCAGCCTGCATTGATAAGTGATGGGTGAAACGTCACGGGCCATCATGCTGCAAACCTCTTAATGCAATAGTGGACGTTTTACACATTTGAGACGATGAAATGCCACGTCTTTTGTGACGTCGGGTGCACGGAAGCTGTCGAATAAACAGGAAAGGTTGTGATTCTCTAGTCTCATGCAAGGATGTGTCCGATATTGGAGTACATTATGGCTGAAGTCATTGTCTTTACTGGTTACTAATCAGGAATTTGGTTATTTTTTTTTGCTTTTCTTTCTTTCTCTATTTTGTTACTTTTTTGGCAGTGTATAGATCATCATCAAATTCAACAGCACTATCATCATCAGCGTCATCATCACTCTGTGTGTGTGTGTGTGTGTGTGTTGTGTGTGTGTGTGTGTGTAAATTAACAAGGAAAGCATGACAGAAATGAGTAAGAAAATGTCAGTTTTTTTTTGGGGGGGGGGGGTTCTCGTTTACATTCTCCAGAACTATGTCGAAGGTTGGAAAAGGCTTCTTCCATGCAAACCGGAAAATTTTCGAACAACAAACAAGATGAGGAGAAATATCCGTCAATTGTAAATAATGTAAACAATATATATATATATTATATATATATAGTGTATGTTTAATTATGTCTGTATGTATAATATGTAGATACGTCGTTTGCATATTGGCAGAATAGTTAGCACACCAGACGACATACTTAGCAGCATTTCGTCCGTCGTTGTGTTCTAATTTGTTCAAATGCCGCCGAGATCGACTTTGCATTTCATCCTACCCGCGGGTCGATAAAGTAAGTACCAGCTGAGCACTCGGGTCGGCGTATACACCTTACTCCACTTTCCAAAACAACTGGCCTTGTTCCAAAATTTTACGCCATCATTTGCTTACAGTCGCCACATTTTTTTTTTGTAAGTGCTTAGACAATAGCCTTCACACGGGAAAAAACGTGTGCGGTAAAATAATTCTCTACACGCTGTGCACCTCCATAATCTATGTTGTCTAAATACCTAAACGGATGACTGAATACTGTTGAGTGACGAATGTATAATATCTGTTGACCAATTTATTTCATAGCATAATACTATATCACGGTCCGGTAGTTTTTTGCAAGGTTTATTTCCAGAAAGGTGGTTCGGTTTTGCAGATAACAACAACAGATGGCGTATAGTTAACCGAATTTTCTGCTGTTGCCAGCATGGAACATCAAGAAAAACACCTGGGATGAATCTTCGCTGTAAATTACTGATTTTTATCTTAGTCGCAAAATTTTTATTATAATAAATTCCAAAGTGTTATTCTGTAAACAACTACAAATTTATAAGAGAAGCTATTTTCCCTTTCGCTAAATATGACGACATGTTAAAAGCAAAAAAAAAAAAAAAAAAATTTTAAAAAAAACAAACAAAAAAATGAAAAGATAAACATGGAGGCATTTATATAAAGATAATATGTGTGTGTGTGTGTGTGTATACTTGTTAAGATAAGCAAAATTTCAATAAATTTTCCAAAGATTTGATAAGACCTCCCTCCCTTAAACTAATGAGAATTATGTTGTTGGAATAGCGATTATATCACTTTAAAATTACATAGTGCATAACAACAGCGACGATAATAATAATAATGATAATAATAATAATATAATAATAATAATAATAATTATGCTAATAATAATAATATTTATAATAATAATAATAAATTATGAAAAATTATCCGTACTTAAGAAAAACAAGTTCAACTGGTTCCCATTAATTTACTACCTATTTATATTTTCAATGTACATCTGGGTTATTTTCTGCTGTGATTTGCTTTGTTTTGCTTTGTTTTGTTGTTTTTGTTTTCTTTTTGTAGAAAAGATAAAGAGCAATCCGCCATTATTTTTACAATAAAAATTTGAGATTAAGTAAAAATAACCGGAAACTCACTTCTTTTGCTGTTGTCTTAATAACTTCAAAGGTTGTGAGCATAAGGACTTTTTTTTTTAATATTTTTACACTGAATCAGAAATGTAATAGTTCCAGATACAAGTGATAAAATGTCAGGTTTTGTACCAAGATTTCGACTTAATTTTTAGTCAGGGTTCTCGAAAATATATCAGTAAGTACAGTTTCTTAAAATAATAACTGCTCAGCACAATTAGACCAGAATTTTAAAAATATATATTTTGTGTGATAACGCGTTTGATTGCTAACTGAGTGGTTCCAGGTTCGACTCAACTGGGTGGCACCTCGGGCAGATGTCTTCAATTATAGCCCTAAACCGACCAAAGCTTTGTGAATAGAATTAGTAGACAAAACCTATTCCTTTACTACCTACAAGGGGCTAAACACAGAGAGGACAAACAAGGACAGACAAACGGATTAAGTCGATTATATCGACCCCAGTGCGTAACTGGTACTTATTTAATCGACCCTGAAAGGATGAAAGGCAAAGTCAACCTCGACAGAATTTGAACTCAGAACGTAGCAGCAGACGAAATATCTATTTCTTTACTACCCACAAGGGGCTAAACACAGAGAGGACGACCAAGGACAGACAAACGGATTAAGTCGATTATATCGACCCCAGTGCGTAACTGGTACTTATTTAATCGACCCTGAAAGGATGAAAGGCAAAGTTGACCTCGGCGGAATTTGAACTCAGAACGTAGCGGCAGACAAAATACCGCTAAGCATTTCGCCCGGCGTGCACAAAAGCTGAAAGAAATGTGTGTGTGTGTGTGTGTGTATGTGTCCCCTTTGCCAGCGCTTCATAACTGGCGTTGTTTTGCTTACATCAAGTCGGTGCTCCACCATGTCCGCACTCCAGTTATGGAAACAAGTAAAAGATAAAAGATTAATACTAGTTTCAAACACTGGCAACCTTTTGAAGGAGGTGGATAGACAAATTATATCTGTTGCAGTAATTAACTGCTAATCCTGCCCACCCGAACTGTGTAACGACGAAGTTTGGTCTTGGCATTTTCCTGCTGCTCTGCTAATTCTGTCAATCCAGCCCCGTTCCAAATAACATTAGCATTAAAATGCTCGCACATAAAGTCTACAGTATGTGAAGGAAAAACATAGTAAGATAGGATACTGAATGGTAAGCATTTAAATTCTGAAAAAAAGTATTACATTTTGAATTTACAGTTTTAAAAAAATAGAGAAAAATAACGTAAATTTGAACCTTTAATGAACAGGTTTCTTTAGGTTTTGATAAACTGTGATAAACAGTTTTCTTTTGTTTAAAAAATATAAATTAAGAAAGAACAGTATAAACAATTATTGTAAAAGATATAATGATAAGGCAGAAAATAAAGGCAGAAGTCGCAGTTTCGATTCAGAGCGAATCTAGACGTTATCGAAAGGTTTAAGTGTAAAAAGGAATTCACGGTTTCATATCGCAGCGGGAGCGAGATGACCGTCTCATTTGCATTATTTATATATCATTTCACATAGAAAGGCGGCGAGCTAGCAGAAACGTCAGCACGCCGGGCAAAATGCGTAGCCGTATTTCGTCTGCTGTTACGTTCTGAGTTCAAATTCCGCCGAGGTCGACTTTGCCTATCATCCTTTCGGGGGTCGATGAATTAAATACCAGTTATACACTGGGGTCGATATAATCGACTTAATTCGTTTGTTTGTCCTTGTTTGTCCCCTCTATATTTAGCCCCTTGTGGGTAGTAAAGAAATATATATATATATCATTTCACATATCATCCTTCATGTGTTTTATGTTCCCGCACGTCTTTTTGTGTCCCCTCTATATTTAGGCATTGTGCCTGTAATAAAAAGAAGTCTACAGTCTTATTTGAATTCATAGGTTACGAAAATGCAATGGAAAAATAACTATTTTGGTTAGATTTGTGATAAGCTAATGACTAACTCTAACTTAGGGTACAATAGAGTATTTGAAAGAAAAAATGAAGGATAAAAAAATAACATTTCCTTCTATGAAAATGGAATTTTGCTGATAGGGTTCGTTCTTGGTCAACTTTGACTCTAAAATGCGTCATCTAGCCTTGAATAGCCTTGTCACCATTTTCGTGCTGCTAAATATAATTTGACAGGAATTGAGTCATTATTACTATTATAAAAGAAAAGTGGCAAGAAAAGAATACAAAGAAAGAAAAAAGAAACGTAAAAAAAAATAATAATAATAAACAAGGGTAAGGAAATGACACCGACACCAAGAATGAAGAATTTTTACTCACGGTTGTCCAAGATGCAATGATACGTTGATAGTAAACTGTGTCTCTTGTATTAATCAGGTAGAGCAACATGACTCAATATATGTGACGTAATCCGACAAATAGTGAGAATCTCTCTAAGTTAAATGAAAGTGAAACAATGAAAGATACAGTAAGCTTCAGTGTGCGTCAAGTCTAGAATCTATCTATCTATCTATCTATCTATCTATCTATCTATCTACCTACCTACCTACCTACCTACCTATCTATCTGTCAGTCTATCTATCTGTCTGTCTGTCTGCCTATTTATCCGCCTATCTATAAATCTATCTACATTATCTATCTATCTAGCTATCTATCTATAAATCTATCTATCTATCTAGCTATCTATCTACAAATCTATCTATCTATCTGTCTATCTATAAATCTATGTATCTGTCTGTCTTCTGTCTATCTATATCTACCTATCTCTCTGTCTGTCTATCTATAAATCTATCTATCTATCCATCTATCTATCTATCTATCTATCTATCTATCTATCTATCTATCTATCTATCTATCCATGTATCTATCTATCTGCCTATCTATCTATCTGTCTATCTATCTATCTATCTATCTATCTATCTATCTATCTATCTATCTATCTATCTATCCATGTATCTATCTATCTGCCTATCTATCTATCTGTCTATCTATCTAGCTATCTATCTATCTATCTGCCTATCTGTTTGTTTGTCTGTCTGTCTGTCTATCTGTCTGTTTCTCAAAATTCCTCAGGGACGTGTTCTACATACTAAATACAAGCTTCAAATACTTTAAGTAACTAAGGTTATTCATGCAATTAGTTGATGAAAACTCACTCGATGTATGAAATATAAAAAAAAAAAAAACAAGGAAGGAAGATAATTCAAATCATGTTCAGCTAACAGGAAAAAGCGTGGCTGTATGGTAACAAAATATCGCTTTGTAACTACGTGCTTGTCAGTTCAGTCCCGTTGCACGGCACCTTGAACGAGGGTCTTGTAACTGGATTTGGTAAGTCGGAAACTGTGTGGAAACCTGATGTGTGTGTGTGTGTAGTTTGGAACCCTACAATCACTTGACAACCGGTGTTGGTTAGTTTATGTATCCGTAACCTAGCGATACGGTAAAAGGTTTCGATAGAATACGTACCTTAAAAGAGAACAAGTATTGGAGTCGATTTCTTCAACGAAACCCTTCAATTCCCGTAATCTTATGAATGAAACAAGTAAAAATTATTCAAAAGCGCTATACACACACACACACACACACACACACACACACACACACACTGTTCAAAAAGTCTCTCCGCAGTGATTTTTTTTTTCATCCTGTGCATCACTTCGCGCCACTTTAAGAGTTTTCCGGTGAACGGATTATTTCGAAAGGACTTTGGCCACCAAGATCGTCTGACTTAACACCACCAGACTTTTTTTCTTTAGTCTGGGGAGCAAGTAAAGGATCAGTGTACAAGAATTTGCCCGAAACCCATTAAATACTTACTGAGGAAAAACTTTTTGAACACTCTATATAATCAAAAATTTTGGGGGAAAGCAAAAAAATATCTGTAGATAAGAACAGGTCTTCTCTGCAATGCCAGCTCAGTTCTCTGCGAAATGAATCTATCATGCCCTCACCCACACCATCCTGTCTTTCAGCCTGTTTGCTGTCTATGCGTTCGTGTTTATTGTTTATGTGTCCTTTCGCCTATCTTTAGCCTTTGCCTTGTATTCTCATTGTCTCCCACCTCACCTGACCTGGTTCTTATCACCTCTTTACCGTTTCGCCTGACCTGGTTCCTGTTATACAAACTTTGAATATCCTAACATTTCTTCTTCCATCATACAGCTCTCTCACACCCCATTCACACCATCTCTCATTGGCTTTTGCCATTCTCTCTTCGCTTCACTCCGTTCCTGTTACTTCTTTAACTTTTATTTTTCTCATTCACAATTTTGCTACCTAATGTATACTCTCTTTCTCAGCAAAAGAGGACACGTGTTCAGAATGTTAGTCTCTGTCACTCCTTATAGCCAGCCAACTTAGCAAAATATGGTACGGAAGTAATACTAATATCATAACACGAAGTAAAAATTAATATACAACACACGTCACAAATGCAAATTCTAACGCTCAAATTTTGATGGGAAATTTTGGATCTTTTCAGTTTGAACGGCAGTTTTTTCTAGCGGTGTTATATGAAATTGTCACCCATAATTATGACCCTAGAATCGATCTATTGCATTTCAATCTGTTTTAGGGTTAGGGTTATAGTGTTAGGGGGGAAGGGTATCTTTTTTTCTTCACAAATGAAAATAAACCCAATCTGTGTGTAAATAAACCCAATCTGTTTCTTAAACAGGGACATATTCATACGGCACAGAATGTTTTTTTACCTCAAGGGACGTCAGTGATTGGTTGAAATTGCAGAAATTGAAGAAAAAAACAACAACAAATATCTTACAAACTGTAGAATTTTCTCAATAAAACCAAGAGAAAAAGATGTTTTATAAACACATTCTACCAGTATACGAAGTTTAAAATTTTTTAGTTACCTAGAAATTATGTTAAAAACTCCCGTTCAAACCGAAAAGATCCGACCCTCGAAAGTAATAATTACTCAACGAGAGGGATTCTCCGCCAGCTACTCATCAGGCCGAAGATACCTGAATCATATGAAGGTTACATTGTCGTTAACGAATCTCAAGTTAACTCGCCGGAGGTATATTTGGAAATAGGTGATGGTATGAAAATGGAAGAAAAGTATATTAAAACCCTTACAAAATAATTCCTAATAACTTAGCTGTTATTGGAACCGACTTTGGACGAGAAACAGAGATAAATCGCCAGCATTAAAAAATACTCCGGAATAAAACTGCCATGAAGGAAGCGACAGACTTTGTGTGTGTGTGTATGCCTGCGACCGCGTGTTTTTTGGACACAAGGGGTGAGCTGTGAGTATGTACTTATAAAAGAACAAACATCCTCAGAACGGTAGTTTTGCATCTTGACTCCTGCCAGACATAATATTTAGACACATTGGTAAACAGAGTAGAGAACAATTATAACCAAGGATAATTTGCATAATTAAAAAAAATAATGAGCCGAGAGAAATAACACAGAATAACATTGATATATATATAACTGGGAATGTGAGTAATAGAAAATTGCTAAATAGCAATTTTATTTTGTACCAAATTTCAGCTTCAGCATGAAAACTGATTAAGTATATATTTTTCTATTAGAAAAGTGAAACATATACGTTTCTTTTAAATGAATTTCAAAGGGAAATTTATTTAATTATTTGGAACTTTGGAATCACTTCGATATACATTTACAAATTTCACTCTACAAAATTAAAAAAGAAACAAAAAATAACGAAAATACTTTAATCAATGATATTTTTTTGATAATTTGAGTTATTTCATGACCAAATTGAAAGTGATGAATTGATAAACCGGCAAATTTGATATTTTCACTTATTAAACATTTTTGCGTTGTACTCAAATTGCATCGGGTTTGCTAAAGTATCGTCTTTAAGAAGAATTGCGTCAGCGGATAGCCAGTTAAACTTTTAATTACCAGGGGACAAACACTTGCAATATCACGGCTAACCTGAATGTTGTGTGGAAGTCATATGGGGCACAGACATCGACTGAGAAAAGAGGCGGGAAGAAAATCTCGGAAAATTTTTGAGCGAGAGTTCATTAGCAAGGACGCAATATATATATATATATTTTTATATATAAAAGTGAAGTTGTGTGTCTGTCTCCTACGATTTAGATTCCTAACTACTCCCACATTTTGCGGTGCAGTTTAACCAAAACCGGGTATTTTATAGTCGTGATTCATATCGAGCCCTTCTGGGTATTAGCGCGCGTCTACGATGAGTCTACGATTTAAAAAAAAATTTACCATTTTTTCCATTTTAATGCATTTTTTCGCTATTATATAAGGGAAGTAACTCTCTAAAAATGCTTATATAGTTATTTCCCTTACAAACCCGAGCAACGCCGGGCGATACTGCTAGTATATATATATATATATAATATGAGGGAATATTATTCCAGACTTACAAGGGAAAAATTCAATTTAGAAATACTAAATCAAATTTCACAAAATATAATATATATCTTATATTTAATCTTTCTATGTAATTTTCTAGATGGTATAATTTAATTTTTCATTTTGAATTGATAAAAGGTGTTGTTTTTTTTACTAATTTTTATATATATACATATATACACACATACGCGACGGGATGCTGAAATTTTCCTGGTTTTGGGGTAAAAGAAAATACAGGAGGATCAGTTACTTATCATTTTATTCAACATGTTCCCCCTCTCAGTTTCAGACACTTATTGCAGCTGTCCGACAGTTTTTCAAAGATCTGTAAAAAAAGCTCGGAAGATTTGGTCTCCATCTAGGTCTTTCGTGATACCCTTAAAGCCAGGAACTTTTCAGCGCCCCCTCGTGTGTATTGCACATGTTTCTAGAGAACAAATGGGATGTTCAGTAGTTTTCTTCTGAATTGGAAACAAGATGTTATCACCAACGAATTCAAACAGATTGCTGATGCGTTTGAAGGCAGTCTTTATTTTGTTTTAATCTTGAACTACTTACTAAAGGCGTATTTATTTTGACAGACGTTACAAACGAAATAACATATAAACATCAATAGAATAATACTGTTAAAAGGCGACGAGCTGGCAGAATCGTTAAGCGATCCGAGCAAAATGCTTAGCGACATTTTGTTCGTCTTTACGTTCTGAGTTCAAATTCCGCCAAGGTCGATTTTGCCTTTCGCTCTTTCAGGACCGATAAAATAAATACCAAGTTGGGCACTGGGTTCGATGTAATTGACTTCCCCCCATATCCTGGAATTACTGGTCTCCGGCCAAAATTTGAGATTTAATGTAACAATACTGTCACTTTCCTCCCCACTCAAAGAAAAGGGGCTTCTAAAATATCCGTCGTTGTTCTCAGCCAACTGGACAGTTTCTTTGTCCAGTCTGCTCTCACACTAATTACCAGACACACATACACACACACACACATACACACACACATGCACACACACACACACACACACACACACACGTCTTTGCTTTTCATTCTCATTTCCTTCTCGTTTCTGGACTTCCATTCACATTAAATGAAACTAACTTTAATTTCAACAAAAATACACTGGAGAATAAGAATTTCCGATCCACCAACATCTAGTTGTCCAGTGCTAATTTACAAAACACGTGACAGCTAACACTTCAATTATCTTGACAAGAGCAATTGGCAAAGTAGAGAAAACACGAGTAGAATGGAACAGGAAATAAATACCATTTATTTCATGTTGTTGAGCTCAAATTCCGACCTAGAGAAATTTCCTTTTCAGTTTCTTCCAGCACTCTTTAAGCGAATACCAGTAACATTTTAAGTCAATTCTCTCAGCGTTATCCGTGTCTTTAAAATGTCTTCTGTCCTCATAAACAGAAATCTTTATAGATTTGGTAGTCGTCTTTTATAACGCCGCAGATTACATTATATTATTAGTTGGTTGCATTGTTGCTTTAAATAATGAAGGATGATTCTTCTTCTTCTTCTTCTTCTTGTCTTGAGACAGCATTCACCCGGGGTGGGTTGAGCTGGCTTCATTCATCCTCAATGCTGCATCTCTCACAAACGCCGACCAGACCTGGCGATTTGAGTCTAACGACCTCACGATCTCCAACCACTCCTTATTCCAGCGGCGAACGCCGTAGATATGGGGGCCTAGGCTGGGTTCCAGATCAGCCCTGACTGTCATTTAATGCATTGTTGCATTAAATAATGAACGATGATTGCAAAATAGTGACAAATGTATAAGCTAACTGTACTATGCATTAATTAGTCGTATGACAAAATAATTACCATATAGATCAGAACTTGTCAGACATTTTCGTTACATCATATTACGTATGACGTAATTACACACACTCAAAAATTTGTGTGTATTGAGTTTTTTTTACATCTACCATCATAGTTCCCTTTGATATATATTACTCTCTTTCTCCTACTTTCACTTAATAGTCTTTCGTTCTCTATCTTTTCCTCCTTGTTTTCTCTCTTTCTCTTGTTTTTCCTCCTCCTACGGAAAAATAAATACACATACATATAAAGTTATATATATATATATAATAATAAGGTAAAATATGTACATACAGCTCTCTCCCCTTGTGTCCAGAAAACACGAGCCTACAGACACAGACATATATAATAAGGTATATGTCTATGTAGACAGATACAGAGGTCCCAGATGGACAGGTAGAATTTTGCTTTTATTATTATCATTATATATAATAATAATAATAATAATAATTTATTATTTTATTAGCCACAAGGGCTCACATACAAAACATTGAAAGAGATGCAACTACATAAAAGACAAATACAAGACGATACAATGGGTTTTCGTGTGTACACAGTGTAATGTCAATAAGAATTGAACAAATTAAAACTCCCAATAAAGTAGGCGCTTTAAGGTCCTCGTGGAAAACCCCACAAAAGCCACGGGAACAAGAGCGCAATAACAATAATAATAATGATAAAAATAATAAAGGCAAAATTCAGTTCGTCCGTCTGAGACCCCTGCATCAGGGCATTTATTATTATTATTATTATTATTATTATTATTATTATTATTTATTATTATTATTAAGTAGGCAGAATCGTTAGCGCGCCGGGCAGAATGCTTCGCGATATTTCATCCGTTTTTATGTTCTGAGTTCAAATTCCGCCAAGGTCGACTTTGCCTTTCATCTTTTCGGGCTCAATAAATTAAGTACCACTGAATCACTGGGGTCGATGTAATCTCCCTCCCCCACAAAAAATTTCAGGCCTTGTGCCTTTAGTAGAAAGTATTATTATTGGTGGTAGTGGTGGTGGTGGTGGTGGTGGTAGGGCAGAGAGCTGACAGAATCGTTAATGAGTCGCACAAAATATTTCGCGACATCGTTCTAAGGTCAATCTCCATCGACGTAGACTTTGTCTCTGCGTTTTTTTTTTCGGGATTTAATAAAATAAATACCATTTAAGCACTCCGGGGTCGATGTAGTGGACTATCTCCCGCCCTGCCAAATTTCAAGCCTTGTGCCTATAGTAGAAAGAAGTATCAGTGGTGGTATTGGAGTTGGTGATGGCGGTTTTTTTCTTTTTCTTCTTTTTTTTTTTTTTTACTATTACAGCTAACTTTGACTAAACATAAACGAAGTACATTCGACAGATGAATGATTTAGTATTTCGGTGCGTGTGTTTCACGCAAAAGGATTATACATACGTACACACTCTCTTCCTCTCTCTCTCACCTTCACTTCTTCGTCTTTCTGCCTGTCTCTCTCTCTCTCTCTCTCACTCTTCCTCTCTCCTTCACTATGTCTTGTTTATACACGTTCACACACACAAACACACTCTCTCTCTCTCTCTCTCTCTCTCTCTTTCTCTCTCTCTGTATTTATCTATCTATCTATCTTTCTCTCGCTTTCTGTCCTTCCTCCCATATTATTCGTTCATAAAAGAACCACGTACATGTTATTCCCGTGGGTATCTTCTCGCTGTCACATATTGCGGATAATTATTTCTCTATAAAAAGTCAACAAGATCTGCACACTTCGGATCATGTTCTTAAGAATTCCACGTCCGCCTACGCATAACATGATATTTTACTTATTGCATCTACTTTTAGATAACATTATATGTGTATGTAATATATAACATTAGAAGCATTAAAACATTGTATAATATTATAAGTGTAGAAATACATACACGCAGGTACAGATACACGCACACATACGCATACATACATATGGCAGTATAGATGTGTGGTTGGTGTGTGGTGAAACGTATGCTTTGTAACCAAGAGGTTTCCAATTCAAAACCAGAGCGAACCTTTCTGGACAAGTGTATTTTACTTACTAAAGTTTAAGATTGGAGAATAGTTATGAATAGGATTTTGTAGGCGGAAACGGTGCGAAGCCCCGCCGTGTGCGCGAGTTTGTGCGTGTGTGTAGAAAGATAGATAGGTAGATAGATAGATTGATAAATAGATAGATAGATAGATAGATTGAGATAGATAGATGAATACATTGAGATAGATAACTTTCTTTATTGGCCACACAAGACTGAATACAGAGGGAACAAATACAAAGTAGAGCTTTTCTTTTCGAAGATGGAAAAAAAAGGAACAAAAAAGGAAACAAATGTAAAATTCCGATCAAAAGGGATCGGGAGAAAAAAAATGGCGATCAAAAGGGATCGAGTATCACAGAAACAATTTTTTTTTAAAGAAACAAGATTAGGTTCATCAGATAGATTGAGATAGATAGATAGATAGATAGATAGATAGATAGATAGATAGATAGATAGATAGCATCGTGTAAACAGGAAGGGAAAACAAAATGAGAAATACATCCATTTATGTTGCTGTATATCTACAGAAATGACCCAATGTCAAACCAATTTTGATAATTAGTTTGATAAATGCGAAGTACGAAACCTTGGACATTATGGAGCTACATACGTAGCTTTACAACTGCGTAAAATGTAATATAAAGCGTGAATATGCGTGCGTTTGTGCTTGAATGCGTGCGCGTGTTTATGTTAAACACGGGCCCTCAGAAATTCCTAGTTGGTATCCGACGTACTGGAAGACCACTGGGAGTAAGATGCCCCTTAGCTTTTATTAATGATTGTCTCTAGAACCCGGCTACGTTTGCTCCGATGACCGGCGGATGACTTAGTCAGCTAATACCCTGCGATGCTCAACAATCGACGGCAAGATGAGTTGCTACGCATCACATTATCCCAAAGTGTGTATAAATGTGACCGGGGACCACATGTGAACTTGAACTGGGAACTCCGAATATGTATTTCACACTTCAACAGCAAACGACGTCTACTGCTACGGCATCTGCGATCCTCGACTGCGAACGACTGTCGGACGAGGATAGCATTCGTGAGGAACGTGGTCTCAATACAGTCTCACGTGTTTACGGTGTCTGAAAAAGGCGAGTGAAATTCGGTGGACGGAAACGCCGTTCGAGCCCTTCGTATTTATGCATCAGCCTGTATCTGTTGTATACCGGTGTGACTTGGTGCAGATTTCTTGGGGTAAGCACATCCCCAGAGGAAATGGATCCCTAAACAGAGATATAACTCACTCGAGTTAATCGATTAAATAAGTGGTTTATAAACTGCAGTGATGTAAGCGACTAAACACCCATGAGCCTGGTAACTGAAACGAATGCGAAAATCTAATAATTCTCATACATACACACACTCATTCATAACGCAAGCATATGTATGCGTGCATATACGCACGCATATACATATACATGCTCACGTACATACGTAATACAGGAACACTCAGTACATAGGGTAGAGTTTATTTTTATCTGTAAGCAATTGAATTATTCCCAGTGCATTACTTAATAGTTCACATACACGTAAAATACGTATTTGATATTTCAATTGTATTTCATGAATGTAGAAGTAACCCCGAAAGTCGTTGGTAAAACCGCTCCTAATCGGTCATTAGTAAGGTCAGACCTGAAAGCGTACAGATGTTGATCGTAACATTCATTGAAGTTGTTAACGGTGAACCCCCATGTTGTTTTCTGGATGCTGTCATATGATATATTTGATGCGCGATATACCAGACAATCGCAATATGGCTGTTAGATATGTTTTCGATAGAAGCGTTTAGGGTAATATTGAGTAAGAGGAATAGCAACCCATAACATTGTAGACATTAACATGTTTTGCTTATTTTTATGTTTGAACCAGATGGGCATTGATTCTGTATAAGGCATTCATTCTGTATAACATTCAACTGGCTGAAAGTCCCAAGTCACGTATTTTGCGATTTCTTAAACTAAAAACCTCGCGAACTAGTTTCCCTTTGTTGAAAAATATACACTTCAGCCGGGTCATTTCCCTTACAACGAAACAGTCCGGCGTAAGACCTGCATCATTTTTATTGTACCCTACAAGCAATAGGGAATTCGTGGATGTGCTCGTAGAGTTGTCCAATATAGAGAAATTTAAAGAAGATCGTTTTTCTTTTTATAATTCTCCTCTGATTTTGGTAAGGTCCATCGTGTAAAATAGCTCTTCACTGAATCGGCCCCTAGTTGGAGCTTCGTTATAAAAGGGGTTTCTTCCTTAGAAAATCTCCATCAATAACGGTCGAGTATAGAATCTCCAACTTCGAGCCTGTTGCCAAGGTTCCAATTATCGTTGGGATGGTGATTTGAAATTTTTTTTATATGTATACATTCGCCAAAGTCGGCTTCCTATGATGGCAAGGTGGCGGCGTATTGGAAAGAAAATCACGAGAATGCTGGATAGAATGTCTTAAGAGAACTGTCTCATTTCTCTGGACTTTGACTTTAATTCCTGCCGAGTTCAACTTTCGCCTTTTAGGATCGATAACTGAAGTCTCAATCCAGTACTGCCAGCTGTCTGTCTTTCTGCCTGTCTATCTGTCTGTCTCTCTCTCTCTGTCTCTCTCTCTCTCTCTAACACACACATACACACACACTTTATCTTTCTCTATAACTTTCTGTCTTATGCACCTTTCTCACTTTCTCTCTTACTTTCACTCTTAGTTTCTCTCTCTCTGTCTTCCTTTCTATCTTACTTCCCTCTCTCTCTCACTTTCACTCTCTCTCTCTTCCTTACTTCCTCTGTCTGTCTCTCTGTCTCTCTCTCTGTCTCTCTGTCTCTCTCCTCTTTAAGTTTTACTTAGTATTCGAAGATCTAGAATAGATTGGTTTGAGAATTAGGTTAAGGGTACACATTCCTGTGGAATACTCAGACACTCACACGTTAATTTTTCCAACTCGGATTTTGGTTTGCAGAATGATTGAATGCTCGCTGTCGAAACTGACGGAAACCCTAGCGGAGTAGTACTTACCTCTCTCAGGAGCTAACGCAATATCCGTCTTTCTTTTACAGTTTCCCTCATCTTTCTCTATAACTCCCTTCTCATAAATTTATTTATCACTGTGTACGTATATATATATATATATATATATATATATATATATATATATATATATATATATATATATATATATATATATATATACATATATATATATATATACATATATATATATATATATGGATGGACGTATTTATGTACGTATGTGTTTATCTATGTACATGCATGTGTTGCATATGTGTAGCTGATTGGATGTGAAGATGTGAACAACATGGTTTTTTTGATTGATGTCAACGTACACACAGACACACAGATACGGCCAACCCATCCTCCCCACACGTTCTACAGTAGACTGCTTTGTATGCCTTAAACGTTTCAAGCAGTTGAAATAAAATTAGCAGTGTGTGTATGTGTGTGTGTTCTGCGTTGAGCCTACAAGACTAATCCCTGCCTTAGCAGATGACCTTAAAACATCTTTGTACGTATGTATATATATGTGTGCGTGTGTGTATGTGTGTGTGTGTATGTGTATGAGTATATGTGTGTGTGTATATATATATATATGTGTGTGTGTGGTGTGTGTGTGTGTGTGCATGTATTGTGTGTCTATGTGTGAGTGTGTATATATATATATATATATGTGTGTGTTTGTGTGTGTATGTATATATATGTGTGTGTATATACGTATGTATATGTGTAGATATATATATATATATATATGTGTATACTTATGTATGTATGTAGATGTGTCTGTATATATGTATGTATATATATATATGTGTGTATATATATGTGTATGCATATATATATATGTATGTTTATGTATATATATGTATATGGATGCATACATATATATAAATGCATGCATGTATGTATATGCATATATATAAGTATGTATGTAAACTATGTATGTACTTCATGTACGTGTGCTTATATAGGTGTGTGTCTATGTATGTATAACGTATGTGTATGCATCATTGCTTATACCTGTGTCCCTGGATGCTTTTTCATGTGTGTTTGTATAGGCAAAGAATTCAGGTTGATCTTTATGAATGGAATCGCCACCACCCACAACCCCCAAGCTTTACTCAGGCATCTCACTTGGTAAATATTACTACGCTGCGCTTACAATCATCTCTTGAATAATAACCAACAAGGAAGGGCAGTACTACTGAAAGTCCGGGGATGAAAATGTGTTCAGCTGACATTTTCACACTTATGCTTCTATTTATAAATAGACGAGCCTACTACGAACCGACAATAACCTATTTCTTTATTACCCACAAGGGGCTAAACACAGAGGGGACTAACAAGCACACACATAGGTATTAAGTCGATTATATCAACCACAGTGCGTAACTGGTACTTAATTTATCGACCCCGAAAGGATGAAAGGCAAAGTCGACCTCGGCGGAATTTGAACTCACAACGCAACGGCAGACGAAATACGGCTACGCATTTCGCCCGGCGTGCTAACGATTCTGCCAGCTCGCCGCCCTATGAACCGACAATAACCATGACGGAGATATCTGGGTAACTAGTTGGGCAACTTAGTTACCTTAATAACCACGTTTAACGCACACGCGCATGTATCGTGAAGCCGCACGGCTCAGTAGTTAGAGCTTACGATCGTGAGGTTGTGAGTTCGAATCCCGGACCGGGCTGCATGTTGTGTTCTTGAGCAGACACTTTATATCACCTTGCTCCAGTTCACTCAGCTCTAGAAATGAGTTGCGACGTCACAGGTGCCAAGCTGTATCGGCCCCTTTGCCTTTTCCTTGGATAACACTGGTGGCGTGGAGAGGGGAGGCCGGTATGCATGGGCGACTGCTGGTCTTCTATAAACAACATTGCCCGGACTTGTGGCTCGGAGGGTAACTTTCTTGGTGCAATTCCATGGTCAGTCATGACCGAAGGGGGTCTCAGAATATATAAGTATCAGTGCCTGGGCACTGATATAAAATTTATTTATATATATATATATATCTTTAAGATAATATCTAGTATATGTTCTAAATTATAAGCCTCATTTTGCATCATTGCGTTACATTTTGCGTAATTGAAATTATGCATAGGGTGAGGCATTTCAAATGAGAAGCTCATATCTTTTTTCTTTTCTTTTCTTTTAACTGGAAATCTTTTGAAATCCGTATAATTCCAGGCACTGATGCTAGCAGTGCGGGCAGTGGCGTGCCTCAAGGTTCAGTGCTTGGGCCCTTGTTGTTCTTAGTCTTCATAAATGACTTGCCCGACGACCTCACGCAACACACCCTTCTATTTGCCGACGATATCAAACTGGTCGCTCCTCGCGGTAGTATAGAGGATCTTCGTCGATGCCTCCACCAAATTTGGAAGTGGTCTAACGATTGGGACCTGTGTCTGAACGTGTCAAAGTGCTGTCATCTGCCTGTCGGCTCTACTCCTGCAACTCAACTTGATTTCGAGCCGGGTCGTCTGCTGCTGGAGAGGACCGATCAGGTAAAGGACTTGGGTATCTTGGTGGATTCCTCCTTTTCGCCTTCGGCCCAGTGCGTCCATGCTGCCAACAAAGCGCGCGGAATTCTGTTTTTGATTCGACGGTCATTCGGAATGCTCACAGCAGCCATATTCCTGCCACTCTATGTCACGCTGGTGAGACCCATATTGGAGTATGGGATTCAAGCCTCTTCTCCTTATCTCCTCAAAGACATACAGCACCTCGAAAGAGTCCAGAGGCTGGCTACCCGCATGGTTCATGGTCTCAAAAATTTGTCCTACGAAGAAAGGCTGAGGACGCTCGACCTTTATTCTCTAGAAAAAAAGCCTCCGCCGTGGTGATCTCATTCTCGCCCACAACATCATAAGCGGGAAGTGTAACCTCTCGAGGGAGCTGTTCTTCACTCCTGCTCCGGAGCGTCGGCTGCGGGGTCATTCCGAAAAGCTCTACCTGCGACGATTTCATCTCAATCGAAGGAGAGGAGCTTTCTCCGTCCGGGTTGCGGATCCGTGGAACAAGCTGCCAGACGAGATAGTGAAGATGCCGACGACCGCTTTGTTCAAAGCCTCCCTGGACCTCAAGTGGCCTGAACTCTTTACATGAACACCACCCTGTACTTAACTCCATGACCCCCTACATGGCCTTGCTATTTGCTTTTGAGCCAAATTAACTAACTAACTAACTAACTAACTACTATACGAGGGGTGCTGAAAAGTTCCAGGCTTTAAGGGTATCGCGAAAGGCCAATTTCTTTTACATGGCTTAGAAAAACTGGGGACTGCTGCAATAAGTGTGTGAATCTGAGAGGGGAATATGTTGATTAAGATCATAATTAGCTGATCCTCCTGTATTTTCTTATACTCCAAATCAGGAACTTTTCAGCCCAACGTCGTATATATTTATAACGTGCCTATCACCGTACCCAGCATATAGTTCTATTTTCATTTGAAAACATGTATCTCTAGAAAATATCGTGTAATGTTAAACAGATAATTCTATGTTGTATGTTTGTTGGTTAAAAGGGTCATGGAGAATTGATAAGGAGTACTAAACAGAAAAAAATACAGCGATTTATATAAGATAACGCAGTAAGGTAATTTGCGGATGAAATGATGTGGTTTAGCATCTAATTGCATTTGGAACGTCCACTGCAGAGGATGCAAATAACCTGAACAAAGAAACGTACTTAGGGAACAAATGATGAAACATGCACCATGCGTATGTGTATGTGTGTGTGAGTGTATATATATATACTCTTTTACTTGTTTCAGGCATTTGACTATGGCCATGCTGAAGCACCGTTTTTAGTCGAGCTAATCGACCCCACTACTTATTCTTTGTAAGCCTAGTACTTATTCTATCGGTCTTTTTTGACGAACTGCTAAGTTACGGGGACGTAAACACACCAGCATCGGTTGTCAAGCGAGGTTGGGGGGACAAGCACACGAACACACACACACACACACACACACACACACACACACACACACACACATATATATATATATATATATATATATATATATATATATATATATATACATATATACGACGGGCTTCTTTCAGTTTCCGCCTACCAAATCCACTCACAAGGCTTTGGTCGGCCCGAGGCTATAGTAGAAGACACCTGCCCAAGTTGCCACGCAGTGGGACTGAACCCAGAACCATGTGGTAGATGGTAAGCAAGCTACTTACCGCACAGCCACTTCTGCGCCTATATTTAATTGAAAATCTGTTGCCCAGCCTACAATCGAGACACGCCAGACACATAAATTAAACGCAGACATACTGAGATTTCTTTCACCTTGTAGAAGAAGCGTAGTAGGCGATTGATTCCTATCTTACTGTCTTACTGATACGCATTTAACTGGCCCAATTCCGAAGGAATGAGATTCAAAGTGGACCACATAATGGTTTTCATTTGGAACACTGATAAACCCAACTAGTTATAAGCTATCTATTCCGGCTATCTCCCGGCTGTATCATTCATCGCTGTGTGCTTGCTTGTTGTGTGTGTGTCTATGTGCTTATGCGTGCGTAGATATAATATATATATATATAGTGTGTGTGTCTGTGTGTACTGAGAGAATGGCGGTTAATATAAAAATAGATACAGTCTCTGCATCTTTGTTATTTTTACCACCTGGAAATAGGACTAGATAAAAAGAATACAGAGCAAATGGGAAAACAGTCCATAGATGTGGTACTTAAGTGTTTGGCGTCCTACCAAATACTTACATTTGCATAAAATGTATCCATGGTTTCTTATGAAAATCTGTCGCTTTGTGGCGAAGACTGGATTTTCGGTTTCGCATTTGTCCTATTAAAAGGAAATGTTGCAACATGCAGAAGGCCTTCTAAGGGTGGGGTGTTTTACCGATCCAAGAAGAGAATGGTACTAGCCACGAGTTAAGTGATATGACTGCAACTTAGAATCGAAACTGCATCACAAGCGTCGAGTACAGGGAGTTTATCAACCAACCAACCAACAATATTACAGTAAATCAATATTTTGTGACCAGGCATTATCTTGTATCTTTTACCTGTTTCAGATATTGGACTGCGGCCCTGCTGGGGCACCACGTCGAAAAGTTTAGTGGTACAAATTGCCCACAGTACTTACTATTTAAATTTCGTATCTATTTTTTTGCTTTCTTTTGCCGAACTGCCAAGTTACAGGGACGTACGCTGTGCATTATAAGGGTCAAAGTACACACACACACACACACACACACACACACACATATACATAACTCTACACACGCACAAACACAGGAACGTGTGTGCACGCTTAAATGTGTGTATGTGCCTTTCTGTTTGTCCCCCACGAACGTTTGGCAACCGATGTTGATTTGTTAACGTCTCTGTAAGTCAACGGTTCGACAACAAGGGCCCGATAAAATAAGTACCTGACTTAGAAAAATAAAAGCATATATACTGCAGTCGAATTATTCGACTAAACCCTGCAAGGTGATCACAGCATGGCCACAATCTAATGACTGACACAAGTAAAAGATAATATATATATACATATATATATATATATATATATATATATTATCTTTTACTTGTGTCATTTTTTTCGTAATGAGATAAGAAAAACACTTTTTAATATACCAATTTTTATATACACACGCTGACATATGACCAATGTTGAACCCTTATTCGCGTAATCACCGAACCTGGAACTTAACTACAGTCTATCTATAGCACTTAATCAGCATTACCTGACACATTTGGGTCTCAATGACACCATTACCTCTCATAACATATATATATATATATATATATATATATATATATATACAGTTGAAACACTCCTGTCACAACCTGGGACCTTGAAGACTGCTATAACGCATTAAAGTATACTAGTCCCTTAATAGTTTATATTCAACATTTCATCTATTCAATAAGACAATCAATACTTCATTTCATTTTACTGTATATATATTATTTATACTATATATTCTATATTCTACATTAATGCTATAAAGAATATAAATAAAACATAAAAAGCAGACTAAGTTGGAATTTCTTTGAATAATGTATATATATATACACACACACACACACACGCACTCTCGTGTGTCTGGAATATTAGGCCATTTAGACATTAATTGAGGAGTAGGTAATATCAGGTGATCCAGCAACTGAATGGTCGTCGTCGACCCCTTTGGGATCCCCATAAGTTATCTGCTACTTTATTTTATCCACCGCACAGAGATAAAAACAAAGTTGATTTCGATGGGATTCGAACTCAGAATGTAGTAAGCCGGAAGACGTACTGCTAAAAATGCTGTTCTACGCTCTAACGATTGCAGTAACCATGTAATTAATTCACATAAAACATGTATTATCGATAGATAGAAAGATGGGTATACAATAACCGATATTTTTTTAACGGGTTATGGTAATAACAACGACAACAGCAGCGGAGGTGGTGGTTGTCTGATGGTGGTGGTGGTGGTGGTGGTGATATTTTGTAGCAATGTGTGTATGCGTGTGGGCTAGATTATTGTGCACACGCGTAAGAAGAAAATACGAAAAAAAAAAAAATATATATATATATATATAAGAAAAACAAAAAGAAGAAATTAAGGAAAAAATAAAAGGAATATAGAAAAAAAAAATGAAAGCAAAACCATAAGCCTGACACACGGGTCTTTTAGACGATTCTGGGGAAGGAATGTTAAACGTGTGTAATTTGTACGTTTTCCAGATCTAGCAGACGGTGTTTGCTATAAATAAAACGGTGAAGAAGAATAAGAAGAAGAAGAAGAAGAAATAAAATAAACAACATCATCAAAGCATATCCTCAACAAATTTTCTCTATTACTTTTACTACTACTACTACTACTACTACTACTACGAGGAGGAGTAGCAGTCGTATTAATAGTAGTTTCAAATTGTGGCACAAGGCCAGCAATTTTTTGGAGGGGAGGTGGGTGTTAGTAGATGCCTTCGAACCCTGTCCCCCCACCTTCTCGCCTCTAGTATTTGACTGGTTCTTAATTTTATCGACACCCCACCACCACCACCACCACCATCAAAAAGAAAAAAAATGAATGAATTAAAAGCAAAGCTGACCACGGTGCGACTTGCATTCAGAAGGAAAAAAAAGTACAAAAAAATATATAAAATAAAAGCGCCATTTTTTAAAGCCTAGCCAGGTTCATGGGCCCGGTTTCCCTGTTTCAATGGCGTATGTGTTCCCCAGCTGGACGGGACACCAGTCCATCGCAGCGTTACTCATTTTTGCCAGCTGAGTGGACTGGAGCAACGCGAAATGAAGTGTTTTGTTCAAGAATACAACGCGTCGCCCAGTCCAGGAATCGAAACCACAATCTTACGATCATGATGCTGACACCCTAACCACTAAGCCACGCGCCTCCACAAAATAAAGTACAACAGAGCATTTGAGCGCTATAGATTATACGGGCACGAAGTCAGAAATTCGTCGTGAAGGAGTTGTTTACTGGTACTTTATTTTAACAGCCCCAGCAAAGTTGATCTCGGTCGGATTTTAACTCAAAGCATAAGGTGCCAGAACCAATACGAAACGCAATGCTCTAATAATTCTGCCAGTGTGCCATCCTTAATAATAATATTAATAATAATAGTAGTAGTAGTAGTATCGAATTCTTGGTACAAGGACAGCAATTTCGGCTTAACTGGTTCTTATTTGTTCGGTCCCAGAAAGGATGAAAAGCAAAGTCGATCCCGGCGGAATTTGAACTCAGAACGCAAAGACGAACGAAATGCCGCAATGCATTTTTCCCGGTGTGCTAACGACTCAGTCAGCTAGCCGAATAATAATAATAATAATAATAATAATATAATAATAATAATAATAATAAAAACAACAATAACAACATACAGAAAATAGCACTACTAGGCACCGCACACATCCTACGTAAAACACTTTCAATGCAGTGAAAATAAGAGCATCACACAAACCACAGCACATACCCAAGGCACACAGAGCTGCGCACGGTAGTGCAGTGAAGGCTTGTGATAAAAATAAGACTACTGAATAATAATAATAATAATAATGATAATAATAATAATAATAATAATAATAATGATAATAATAATCCTTTCTAGTATAGGCACAATACCTGAAATTTTTGGTGAGGAGCTAGTCTATTAGATTGATCTCAGTACGCAACTGGTACTTAAATTATCAACCCTGAAAAGAGGAAAGGCAAAGTCGACCTCGGCGGGATTTGAACTCCGACCGTGAAGACGGACGATCTGCTGCTAAGCATTTCGCCTGGCGTGCTACCGATTCTGCCAGCTCGCCGCTTTAATAATAATAATAATCCTTTCTACTATAGGCATAGGCCCTGAAATTTGGGCAGGGGGAGGGAGTAAGTCGATCACATCGATCCCAGTGTTTCACTGGTACTTAATTTATCGACCCTGAAAGGATGAAAGGCAGAGTCGACCTCGGCGAACTCGGAACGTAGCGACAGACGAAATACCGCTAAGTATTCCTCCGCCCGGCATGATAACAATTCTATAATTCGCTGCTATGATAACGATGATGATTATAGTATTAGTAGTAGTGATTATTATTATTATTATTATTATTAATATTATTATTATTATTGTGTTGTTATACTAGAATAAACGAGGCTTTCGAAGAACAACTGCCTCTCTGTCGTTTCCGTCGGTACCGCCTGCAAGAAGATCGCAGCTACCGCAGTAATTACCCCTAACACTGCCATTACTATCATTAACATCCTCATCATCTTCAACCTGGCAGTCGCTTTACGAAAGAAGAAAAGCCACACTACATAAATATAAACCCAAAATAACAAATTAAATTAAATAGACGAGGATCGTGTTTCTACCAGCATTGCTTCTGGCGCGTCAATCAAAGTGCCGCAAATTTTCTCGAGAAAGAAATGTAACGATAGTTCACATATCTACATCTTAAATGACTTATAGATTTAGTATGTTCAGACGATCGACACCTCTCACTTGAAAAACGACGTCTATTTCATATGCGTAACAATAAACAACTCATTTTTCTCTCCTCAGGAAAACCTAACTACAAACAAGTAAGGGCTTTGAGAAAATGTTGATATATATATAAATAAAGCGCGAAGAAACGTAAATGCTGTTAGTTTGATGTAGCAAAAAGCCCTGTTTAAAATGTAAATACTTCCCTTCACCGAAAGTCTTCGGGACCCCATCAATATTTTGACTGGCTCTTTATTCAGGTGGTATTTGCTAGCAAGATCCACCAGTAATCGTCTTGAATTCTAGTTTATAACAGAATGGATGTTATTGCCAGGAATGTGACACAAACTAATCCAAAATTCTCTGGTTATGCCAACATGCTAATAAAGTTATTGATGTCTTTTCACTTGGCGCAAAGCCAATTTTTGCAGCAGAACATTACACATCGCTTGAATACATCCCAATACAATAAACGTAAATTATTGACCTTAGAAAAACAAAATGAAAGGTAAAGTTTGACCCCAACTTTATTTGAACTCAAAACGCCACGGGGCAAGACAATATGCTGTGGTACAGTATTTATTTCATTGCCATTTCTTGCAACTCGCCGTTCTGTAATTCTTTGTTGAATTTCTGATATGGTGAAAAGGAAGACATCGAAGTTTTCAGGGATCTTAATGTATTGTTAGGGCGCCTTTGGTATTGGTGTACAGGGTAATTTAGATTGGCGGGAACACTTCTACCACCAGATTGATGACTATCGGCGGACTTACAGGAGTCTGTCTCGAGGGTACAAGCAAATTAGCCCGGAGCTCAACCCGGTTTCCGAGGTGTCTAAGCTACTGAAAGCACCGTATTATATCACGGACGGAATTATAGTCGTTTTCAGAGTTAAACACTCATTTGTCACGGTAATCATTTTTAGATGGGTGGACTGAAAGAACGTTAAACGAAGTGCTTTGGTTAAAGACACAAATCGCTGTACGGTCCGAGAACCGAAACCTTAACCTTACAATCGTGATCTCAACATTCAAATCACAAGGCCAAGCACCTTTCACCGGTAACATTGAATCATAAATAAATCATATGATCCATATATCCACATCTTCAAATGTCTCCTATAACTCTAAGGCATTTTCGGGTTCAATATATTATGATAAAAGAATTGCAGATTAGAAGGGATCCTCGACTAAGGGTCGCCCATCGGCTGCGTCGGTGCTCGACATGCACCGCGCGCTTCGCACCAGATAATGAACCACCGCTCGGCGATGGCCCGATCCATTCTTCTTATTTTAGCTTCAATGTCAAATACCACACGAATTTCGTTCGATATTCTCACAAGAAGGAATGAACTCATGAGTCTTTAATAAGTTATTAATAAGTCCTTAATAAGTTATTAATGAATATAATCACATTATTTGCCAAAAATGATTGTTCAACATCGAACATTCAGGTGGGGAAGGTACCGCGGCATTCTGTAGATATATATGAAAACTAAACAACAGACACAAACACACATGAGCTACCTTGCATAGAATTTGTCTTTTCCTCTTTATTTTTCCCGCCTTTTCTTCTTTCCACTCTGCATCTGTATTCCAAAGAACTTACTCCAAACGTCATAATTAACTTTACCTGCGTTCCTTATATAGGTTTATCTGCTTCGAGCTCTACTGTTCAAAAAGAGAAAAAGAAGAATTATTTCACGTTCTCTCAAAGTTTATCAATTCTTACAACGTCAATAACACCCACCCACCCACACACACACACACACACACACACACACATATATATAATTTTGAAATGTGAAAGAATACACTCCCCAACATTGCGAGCGAATGAATAAATAATTAGTTTCCAGTAAGTTCGACGTACTTTCATGAAATGTTATAACTCCCACCTACACACGCCTCCTCGCACATGCACAATTCCACAATAATACCAATTTACCTCCTGTTCTTGGTAAATGATATAAGCAACATAAGCACCAGTTTATCGAAGTGAAATGCCAGCAACAGGATACGAACTCTCTCTCTCTCTCTCTCTCACACTCTCCCTCTCCCATGCTTATTTTTGATTTTGTAAAATATGTTAAAAATACGTGTATCCGAAAAGCCTACACATCAAAATCAACTAAAACAAACGTTATATCCATGATGTATCATCGTTCGTAGCAAAACATGATGGCCCAACCACAAAGGAAGACTTCCTATATTTCCTTGACGTACATCATCGTCGATTTGCATAATAACATTACAAACTAATTACGTATTCTGTCACAGGCAGGCAAAGTGGAATGACGTATCAATTGCAACACCAAGGAATGGAAAACTGACGATGTCTGAATTCTTCGACAGTTTAAGTATAGAAATTGCTATCCAGGAATAGAAAGTTTTCATTACATGTTTTTTGCTGCTAGAAACATATCTGTACAGGTTTATAAACACACGCTACGAACTTAGACAAAGAAATGCACACAGAAACTTATAGATGAAATTGATGCCTGTTATATTAATCTAGCTGCTTAGGAATTGTACAATTGTACACGTATGTATATCAATTTGTCTGTGCATGTAATATATATATATATATATATATATATATATATATATATATGTATGTATGTATATATATGTAGTTGAAATTTACAGAAAAACAAAAGACGAAGGCAGGTGTATGAACAACAAGAAGGTGTATTAGTTTGACGCTCGAGAAAGTGAAAGTCCTACGGTCGATTTCTTCGACTAAAACCTGTCAAGGCGGTGCTCCAGCATGGCCACAATCAAATGATTGAAACAAGAGTGGAATAATGAAATATATATATATATATGTGTATGTGTGTGTGTGTGTGTGTGTGTGTGTGTGTGTGTGTGTCACGTGATCGTCCAGACTATCGGATGGTATACATCACTGGTCACAATATACTTTGCATCGTTTTAGCTTCAGAATGATGCCACCCTGCTGGCTAGACAAACAAGCTAATATATACATATATATATATATATATATATATAATATATATATATATATATATATATATGTGTGTGTGTGTGTGTGTGTGTGTGTGTGTGTAAAATACTTTTAATGCCGTAACAATGCAAATTATAAGAAATAATACAAATCGGTGGTTTGCACTTTTACTTTTACGGTGGTTGTATTTCAATATTTAAAGAAATCTATGGGGAAACGATGGTGTGAGTTAACGTCTATATTCCGTATCGTGTATATATATATATATATATACACAGGATTGTTTTTCCCATTAATTAGATTCGTCCTTCAATTTGGACGTTTCCAAAAAAAGATTTCTAATATTGGTTCTTCATATTTTGCTGGTAGCTTACTGCCGTAAGTTTGCGAATATGAAAATAATACTTGCATATGATGTGTTGTGAATTTATTGAAATAAATGCCGTAAAACTCAACAATTGTGTTTAAAATGGAGAAAATAAGATGTTAAACTGTAAAAGAGAATATTATGAAAACATCGTCTGCATGAATTAAAATTCTCTTATATATTTTAACATCTTTTCTTCATATTAAACAAAATTGTTGAATTTTATGGGATTTCTTTCCATAAATTCACAACACATCATATACAGGTATATATATATATATATATATATATATTTAAGAAAGAAAAATATGTAAAAACGCACAAGGGGTTGGTTGTTACTAAAATGAATTAAGTAACAACCAGCCCCACTAGAACAGAACAACAATCAATTCTTCTCTCCACCCTTGAAATATATGTAAATAACCCCTAAAACTTGTGTATATATCTCACAAATCTGTATACATTAAGAATATCTGTCTAAAGACCCTAACAATACTTTGAAAGTAACTTGTAATTTTCAGATAAATTGATGGGTTAAATCCCAAACCAAATCACCTTCAGAAAAATTGAAGGGGTACATCCCTTTAGCTGCAAAAATTATTGTCAACAACAATAATGGCTTCCCCATGATTTAACAAAAATTTTCTCTGTACTGAAATCTGACAGCCATCTAAGAGTTTTTGTTCATCTTGATGCTGACATAAGTTCCTTGTTTTTCCTGATGAGAAGGCGGCATAATGCACCCCTTATTCCTTCGAAATTAGGAATATGCAGCCTTCGAAACATATGTCGAGAATAAAGGAATTTTGTTAAATCGTCGTTCAACTCCATTCTTTCATTTATTTGTAAAAAAAGCACACAAATTTCCACACGAAAGCACGTGATCTCTGCCCCTGGCATGTAGCTTCAACCGTGTTTTTCTGACGTGAATTTTCTACCCAGGTATCGGTTAACCGAATTATCCATACTAAGATAATTCATTCAACTACTTAAATATATATATATATATATTATATATATATATATAATATATATATATATATAGCTTTATCTGCTTCGTGATCAACTATTCTAAAAAAGAATATTTTATGTTCTGTAAACCACCTAACACAACCTACATATGTATTTTATGAAACTGTCACATTTCTAATATAAATCAACTGCTGCAATCTGCCACATTATCAGTAAAAAAAAAAAACAGGGTTTGACTATACGACTAACACATTTCGTATCTTCCTCCACGATGGCCCTAACTAAAGACAAGCCAGGACAAAGCAATACCTTATGTACATTGCTCAACTGCCCGATCTAAGATCAAAATACATTCCTGCTGTCCGATAATATATAAAAATCATCTGTAGCAATTGTCCTGAATTCTATATCGGAAGCACCATCAGATTAGTACACATGCGGGTTGAAGAACTCTATGCTAATACTTCTTCCGTCAAAACATACCACATCCAAGTTTGCATTGAATCTACAGAAAGAAACGTTGGGAAGCCGAGAATAAAGGAAACTATTTTAATTAAGATGTACAGGCCACGAATAAATAGCAGATGAGTGCTGCATGCAGGCAATTGGCTACTATTATGTGCACACATACACACGCACAATAGAGAGCATAGATGTCAGCTGTTATCACTTTTTCACCGAAGTTTTCCTAAGGAAGGAGTGCTAATCCGGATATGTTCTAATATTTAACTACTACATTTTATATTTGATACTAGCAGTATCGCCCGGCGTTGCTTGGGTTTGTAAGGGAAATAACTATAAAGCAGTTTTAGAGAGTTATAGCCAAAAAATGGAAAAAAAATGATGGTAAATTTTTTTTTTAGTTAAAAAGGTCGAGTTGCGTCCCCTTGACAGTCTGTGGTTTGTGTTTCTAATTCTCGACCCCATGTCGAATTTATCGATTTTTTTTCAGAACTGGGGGAACTTTTCAAAATTTTCGCTGCGTTAGTTTTGAATTATGACATTGGGCTATGTGTGTGTCAAGTTTCATCAGAATCGGTTGAAAGCCGTGGTCAGGGTGAGGGTACAACCTAACAGACACACAGAAACACACACAGACAAACTGCCGTCTATATATAGAGAAATTTTATATGTTAGACGTATAACATTACCTTCTAGCTTTCCTTATAAACTGACTTTCCGAACTATTTGTGACTATCTGTATTGTCTTATATTTCGCTATTTTGTATTTCAATTTTTACTGTCGAAAAGTATTAACTCACCTCAAAGCATATCAAACAACCAGCGTTTCTACACAATGAGGTGCACCAGAATTTTCTTTGAGAAAACACGTATTCTTTAAAAAATAACTGGGCAAGTTTAAACAATATATCGCATTTGAAAGGACGGCGTTGTACGTGTAAGGGAATATATATATATATATATATATAAAGAATAAGGAGAAAATGGAAAGGTAATTAATAATATATTATTTGTTAATTATAAAATAAGACATCTCTAGATAATTTTATTTATAAAATTAAAATCACTATAAATATTTTTTAAAATCTCTTCAGAGGTAGTAAAGATATAGCGATTAGAAATACATGTTGAGATAACGGCTGCAAACTAATAGCAAATATGCAAAAAGAGCCGGTTATAGAAGGCATCAATCCAACATAGGGTTAGATGGTAGTGTATATTTTTATGGCTTAAAGTTAAAAAAGAAAAGATTAATATGATATCATAGGGTATTGAGAAGTAGAAAAGAAATCGATTTTAATTTGATAAATTAATTATCTAAAGATTATTGAATCGAAACAGCTGTCAGAGACGTTGTCATATCTTATGATTAATATATAATATTTTATTAATTATCTCTCCATTTTGTCCTTATTCTTTAGATATATAAATATATGAACCACGATTTATATATTTACCTTATAGTTGAACTTTCTATGGATTGGTAACTAACCAGTGTTTTCATTGAATTTTATTATCCTTTAATGAGGTTTATAACCTTTATTTGAATATATATATATATATTGTTGGGTGCAACAGGCATATATGTTGGGTGCAACAGGCATAAATGACATGTATTTTTACTCAAGATTTGCAGAAGTGGTATATATAATGGCCAAACGATCGATTTAGCACTAACCACACATCTCGAAGACATCTGAAATGCCGTATTAGATTTTCTTGTTCTCCAGTTCTCTGCTCTTTTGTTCAATAAATATCATCTCTGAGTTATGTGAGCAACTCCATACAGAAACCGTTATTTTGGAAGTTTACTAAGTTCTGCAACTCTTTCACAATAAAAAAGATGCATTATGCTAGATCACTCTGTAGACCTGTATATAAATCATTCTGTGCTTTGATCGAAGGAAAAACTCAAATTTTACCATTTTGCCGACATTAGATAAATTTTATTTTTATCATTTCTTGTAGACCATGCTATCATTGATTAAAAGAGTTACTAAATTCTCTGAAATACTTTGCACCGAAGATGACACGCAATGTCGAAACAGCTGCTTGTAAATATAATAGGGATGAAATCCTTAAGCTGAAATTAAATAAAATATTAAATGTAATAACAGAAAAAAATGTATTCTAAATTACTTGACTAAGAGTATGGGAAAAAAACGGAATATTCCTCTTGCTAAGAAAAACAAGAACACCCAAAACAAAATTAAACACACAGAAACACATCCATGGACTTTCGTAAACGCTGGAAAACATATGCACATATATATATACTCATACCACGCCGATACACATAGCCATGCGTACACACACCTATGTTCATACTCACGCAAGCACATATATCTACCTACCTACATGTGTGTATGTATGTGTATGTGTGTGTGTGTGTGTGCTAATTAAATATATTCCTAACAAAAAAATTCTTGAAGGGGTTTATATTTTAGTCGCTGCCATATACGTCCCACTTAGTTTGTTAAGTTAGTGGAATAATTGGTTTGAAACCCAAGTATTCACAGTTTGGTTTCCATTATTATTTTTTTCAGCTTTTTTCTACGAATAAATAACCTGTGTAGTAGTCTGTATGTTTAGAAAACTTGTATTTCCAAACGCCGTCAAGCTAAAAAAAAAAAAACCCACCGTCAACAAAATCATCAACTACAGGCAAATAGAACAACATTGCTAAAATAAAGTAGCTCGTTTCTTTTGAAAAACCCGAAAACAACTACAATTTTGTTTTCTCAATCTTAGGAGCAAAATATATAGATAAATAAATACCAAGTCAGTTTAAATCTTCTATTTTAAATCGTCGCAGTGACTTGTTTATTGTTAGGTTCTTTTTAAGTTTTATGGGAGGTCATAGTGAAGTTACTCAGTTTTATGGGAGGTCATAATGAAGTTAGTCGTTTATTTTGTTCTATTCGAAGTTTCGGCTAGGAGCAGATTAGAAACGTAACTTGTACGGTAAACTGATCACTGCACGTATCACAGCTGGATATCAGCGATCACTGCCGCATCCCTCGTAACGCTACGCTCTTAATAGACGTATAGATTTAGAATGGGACACACAAAGACATCATTTATAGAGCTAGAATCGTTATCAGAGACATCCCACCTACTTCTGCTGTTAAGTGGTTTACTACCAGTAGAAATTGATCAACTTGGACCTACTATATCACCGAGACTCTCGGCCCTGAATAATTCAATTTAAGTTGTGTCGACTGGGGAAAGACGTGTTTAGTACTTCGATAAAATAAGATAAAGAATAAGAAAAAAAAATAGGGCGATCACGTAGTATTAATTAAGAGACACAGTTGTTAGTGATATTCTCTCCTTAAATCATCGGGATTTTTCGGTTTATATCTTAATTAATAGACATGACGGTGGCTCAGTAAAAAAAAAATATATATATAGTGGTGGACTCGAAATATATGTGAAGAAGTGATGGAGAGCTCGAGTATTAAGTACGAAACTATATCACAGAACCTATGAAAAGATAAATGTTATAAGTGCCATGTTATTAGTAACCTATGCCCTTACATTTCGCTGGTTAATCGTAATTGATTCAATATATATTACATATTTAGACTTTACTATATATATGTCAACACACATATATATGTGAATGAAAACGAAAACGATAGAGAATTTGGGAGAAAATTTTAGGAGAATCGCAGTTAAGGGTGCTAGTCACATTTGTGTCAAACTTTCTTCTTCATCATCATCATCATCATCATCTCTTCTTCTTCTTCTGGTCTTATCACCTCTCTCTTTCTCTGTGTCTTTCTTTCAAAATTGATATTGCAATTTCAGATACTAAATTATATACACCAGCACCGCCCTCACACACACACAAATACACAATAACGCACACACATACACACACACACACACACACATACACACACACACGTATGTGTATAAAACGGCAATCGTATATAGACCGTCAACGCCATCAAACTAAGCTTTGATATAGTACTTATCTACTATGTAGCAATTGTGGTGAGTAAACAATATTACTTCGGTCATATTTCATCATCCAGATACATAGAAAAGATCTATACTGCAATGTCTAATTAAATCTGGAATGTAAAAGAGCACACCCACCACACATACACACACACACACATACACATTTTTTATTGTGTTAAGTCATAAGTTTTGCAATATTTTTGGAAATCTTTGCTTTATTCGTCATGTTACAACAAAAGCAGCTCAGCATCTAAAGTAGAGACCAATAGAAGTGACAGAAAAGTGACATCAGACGGTGCGACACGATGACCTCTACTTTATATTACTAAGTTCTTGGAGACACTATAACGGGTCATTAGCGTTGTTGCCTTCTGACCAAAGGATGTGTGTCTACCAAACTTGACGAAAAGTTTCGAGCTAAACTATTACTACTAATTCTTCAATTCCCGACCACACACATACACATACGTCACACGCACACATCCCATACACACACATCACATACACACATCACGCAAAATCACACACCACCAATTTCTATTTCTTTACTATCCACAAGGGGCTAAACACAGAGAGGACAAACAAGGACACACGAACGGATTAAGTCGATTATATCGGCCCCAGTGCGTAACTGGCACTTAATTTATCGACCCCCGAAAGGATGAAAGGCAAAGTAAACCTCGGCAGAATTTGAACTCAGAACGTAACGGCAGACGAAATACCTATTTCTTTACTATCCACAAGGGGCTAAACACAGAGAGGACAAACAAGGACACACGAACGGATTAAGTCGATTATATCGGCCCCAGTGCGTAACTGGCACTTAATTTATCGACCCCCGAAAGGATGAAAGGCAAAGTAAACCTCGGCAGAATTTGAACTCAGAACGTAACGGCAGACGAAATACCTATTTCTTTACTACCCACAAGGGGCTAAACACAGAGGGGACAAACAAGGACAGACAAACGGATTAAGTCGATTACATCGATCCCAGTGTGTAACTGGTACTTAATTTATCGGCCCTGAAAGGATGAAAGGCAAAGTAAACCTCGGCAAAATTTGAACTCAGAACGTAACGGCAGACGAAATACCACTAGGAATTTCGCCCGGCGTGCTAACGTTTCTCCCAACTCGCCGCGCACACCACCACCACACACCAACACATGTCCACACATAGGCCCTATCTATTGCTCCAATCGACTCCTTTTCGTTTTCTCAACTATTTCAACGTTCATTTTTACTCTACTTCCCCTCGTACCTTCACCATAGCCCTTAGACAACCACCCTCTTTCCCTTTACCCCCCCCCTCTCTCTCTCTCACTTGGACTCTCTTCCCTCCTTAGAGCATCCACAACGTTTCAAGTGATTCATAAAACATGAGTCAGCCTTACTTGTTGAGTCTGAGCCAAAATATTATATAAATAGAAAGGTTGCGGCTAAACTAAACGAGGATATGTTTATAGTTCGGAGAAGAAGTCTTCTCGTTCATACATTTGCATGGTTACCATAGAAATGGAACGCAACGCAGACATACGTTAACAAGCATAGAAGAATACACCGCTACAGATATGCATCTACACACAAACATATATTTACATACAGACGTTTGTATGTAGGCATATAGGTTTATAGGTAGGTATGTGAGAGGTTAGTTGCATTCCGTATTTAGATGAATTAGCAGAGAGACCGACACAATTATATATTTACAAAAAATACCTACAAAATAAATATTGACAATCACATCCATTATATACAAACACATATAGACACGCATGTATAAATATATATATATATATATATATACGTACATACGTCGTACACATTTTAATTACATTATAGAAATAGACCATGTTTTTTCTGGTACATGTGACGTGGTATACGCTTACATCCACACACACATATACATTCCCATATAGTTGTATATTTTGATCCTGTTCCTAAAATAAGAGAATGTGATTGAGAAAGATCTTCGCGAAAACGAATGAAGTTAGTTATTTCTATCCCACAATACCTCATGAGAACCCATCCACGAAACATGTATGTTTATGTAAATGCATAAACATCAATTAGATTCTCCCCTCTTATACCCCCATACACTACACACATACACACAGAAAGTCGGACAGCTAACGTGAGAGGTTTATAGATAATGATATATAATGTACAAGGTAAGGGCAGCTGTACTAGGACTCTGTCAATGCAAATACGAAGTGAAAATAGAAGCATGAAACTTCGTTTCTGTATCTGTTATAACATAATGTGTGTTTATTTTGCGTAACATAAGGAAAGATATTTCACTCAGTATGTCCACCATCATCACTTTCCATCGATTTAATATGCGTGCACGATGTCTTTGCCTTATGTTTGTAGGTAGAGTTGGATGTCTACCTTATGGCCATCTTCAACGTTGGGGCTTGTTCTCAACGATGCCTCACATCAAAGTATCACCGGAATCAGCTCTGGTGAAATAAATGGCAAAGCTTTCTTGGGAATAAATAGCATGCGTTTCATCTTCAAATAATCCTGCGCACACACTTTGAACCGTGCGCTGTGTAAGATTGGTTAAACGTAACTTCGTTGAGATCATAATGTTTACTAATCCACGGTTATCAGAACTTTAATAAGAGACGTTCAAATATTCATTTGTAAAAGATGACGAGAAACGAAGCGGCATAACGTCCATTGCTTGCAATGCTTCAAACAATACCTATTTCTTTACTACCCACAAGGGGCTAAACACAGAGGGGACTAACAAGGACAAACAAACGGATCAAGTCGATTATATCGACCCCCAGTGCGTAACTGGTACTTAATTTATCGACCCCGAAAGGATGAAAGGCAAAGTCTACCTCGGCGGAATTTGAACTCAGAACGTAACGGCAGACGAAATACCTATTTCTTTACTACCCACAAGGGGCTAAACACAGAGGGGACTAACAAGGACAGACAAACGGATCAAGTCGATTATATCGACACCAGTGCGTAACTGGTACTTAATTTATCGACCCCGAAAGGATGAAAGGCAAAGTAGACCTCGGCGGAATTTGAACTCAGAACGTAACGGCAGACGAAATACTGCTAAGCATTTCGCCCGGTGTGCTGACGATTCAGTCAGCTCGCCGCCCTTATGGCTTCAAACAATACCACCGAGACCGGCTTCTTGTTGTACTTGTAAACCTTAAAAACAAAAATCCTGCGATTGTGGTGATGGATGACCTGCTCAACTATAAAATTCTTTCATTGAATTCGGACTCTCGATGTCTCTTCCTGGTGCTTCAAAAAGTTGAGAAGTTTTGGAGCTCTTTTAAGTACAGCGGCATTAGGATGAGCTGTGAGACTTTCTCAACGTTTTACCGAAATCACATCTAATGGCTCTTCCTATTCCTCTTCTGTTCACACAATGCTATAGACGAGCCGGGTCTTGCCTATGGATAAATTTACATTGTTTTAACATTGTCTTAAACGAATGGGACATATGAAAGTATGTTTGTAATCATCAGAGGCATTGTGAAAAGCTTTAAGCTTAATTCAATAAAGTGTGGTCTTCATCGCACTCTGTATAGCAGCGATGTTATGAGTGAGAAGCCCTTGTGCTCAGTTCAGCAATAGCATTTTGTCGCAGAAATTCGATCATTTTAGTACGATCTGTCACAATTTGTAACCAAACACTTAGAGCTAATATCATAGACTCATAACATATGAAAAAATTTGCACTTACGTTGCACATCAAGATATAATATTCTGAAAAACGATTTTAATTTTACTACTGTCTCAGTATGCATAAATACAAACACACAAACACACACATATATTCTTTATTCTTTTATTCGTTTACTTGTTTCAGTCATTTGACTGCGGCCATGCGGAAGCACCGACTTTGGTCGAGCAAATCGACCCCACCACTTATTCTTTGAAAGCCTAGTACTTATTCAATCGGTCTCTTTTGCCGAACCGCTCAGTGACTGGGACGTAAACACACCAGCATCGGTTGTCAAGCGATGTTGGGGGGGGGGGCAAACACAGACACACAAACACACACACACATATATATACGACGGGGTTCTTTCAGTCTCCGTCAATCAAATCCACCCACAAGGTTTTGGTCGACCCGAGGCTATAGTAGAAGACACTTCCCCAAGGTTCCACGCAGTGGGACTGAACCCAGAACCATGTGGTTGGTAAGCAAGCTACTTACCAAACATCCACTCCTTTGAAAAGCTTATGTTTCTGGTGTCCGTTCATTTACCGCAAACCACTTCTGTAATGCAAGTATTTGCAGAACAAAATATCACGTGATTTTGTTTGCTTTTTAATACTGATCTCTCTCTCTCTCTCTCTCTCTCTCTCTCTCTCTCTCTCTCTCTCTCTCTCTCTCTCTCTCTCTCTCTCTCTCTCCACACACACACACATATGCTCACATACACTGAAGAAACATTTCGAGCCTCGAGCGGGAATATTTGTAAACAGTATGCATTCTCTAGTAAAGAACGGCTTTCTATTTCTGCGTGGAAGAGTAGTATCCAGTGAAGAATAACAACAACAACAACAACATCAACGACAATAGCAAACGGTGTCAATGAACTAAAAACAAAAAAAAAATGTCACAACACAGCAGTGGGTAATGTCGGCACCGGCGACGCCATTCACCAATACAACGAACAGATACTACTACTAATACTACTACTACTACTACTACTAATAATAATAATAATAATAATTAAATAACAATAATAATATGTAGGAAACAAACGCAAAAGCGTAAATTGTGACAATAGCGATGACAATAGAAAGATTAAAAAACAGGGGAGGAAGAAATAACAATGAGAGGGGGTAGGGTAAAAACAAAATTCTGTAAGTTAGATTCCGTGGTGAATGTCATCTCAGTTAGCTTTGCATGTCAGGGGGTAAAATTTACGAGAAGTCGGTGGGGGTCTCAATGACTCCCACATTCTCAATAGACCTTCGTTTTTCAGTGTTTGTGTGTTTATTTTTTATTTTGAAAGGCTTCGATTAAATGTAATTGCACATCAGCGATATATATATATCCGTTTAAATGTATATACATGTATGTATATATATATACACACATACATGCACGCACATACAGCAAATGATTGTAAAAGATGTGTTATATATACATGTATGTATGTATGCATGTATGTATGTATGTATGTGTATATATATATATATATATATATATATGCACACACCCGCGGAGAGAGAATGAGAGAGTTACATATATTATTACATTAGTCTTATAGACGTATGTAACACATACAAATGTAAAACTACCATATATATGTATATATATATATGTATGTATGTATGTATGTATGTATGGTAGTTTTATATTTATATATACATAAGTATATACGTACCTATGTACACACAAACATATATACACTATATATACATATATGATATTTGTGAGTGGGTGTGTGGTAAGTAACTTGCTTACGAACCACATCTTCCCGGGTTCAGTCCCACTGCATGGCACCTTGGGCAAGTGTCTTCTACTATAGCCTCGGGCCGACCAAAGCCTTGTGAGTGGATTTGGTTGACGGAAACTGAAAGAAGCCCGTCGTATACGTATATATATATGTGTGTTGTGTGTGTGTGTGTGTGTGTGTTTGTGTGTCTGTGTTTGTCCCCACAAACGTCGCTTGACAATCGATACTGGTGTGTTTAGGTCCCCGTAACTTAGCGGTTCGGCAAAAGAGACCGATAGAATAAATAAGTACTAGGCTTACAAAGAATAAGTCGTGGGGTCGATTTGCTCGACTAAAGGTGGTGCTCCAGCATGGCTACAATCAAATGACTGAAACAAGTAAAAGAGTAAAAGGGTATATATATATATACACACACACACACACGTTACACTTGCAGTCACTAACAAAACATTGTTATTCCTTGTAAGATTTATTTTCGCTGTGTGATTACATCAACACATCACTTTCAGCTACTACTGCCAGTCATTGCTAGATTTTCTCGAACTGGACCAGTTTTATTCATTTCCCCCTGACTAACATTTCGTATCTGGGGCAGGGGCTTTTAAATTTATTAGTATACATTGTATATGGGACTACGAAAATGCTGTTTTTTCCCTGAGAATGTCTGTGTTGTGATCTGGGAGGATGTCGTTTGTATACTACATACAGGTGTTGGTGATAATATCGTGAATTGATGTTAACATACGATTCTGTAGTGTATTTATATACCCAGTGCTGTGTATATGGTACACTGTGCGTGTGTGTGTGTGCGTATACAAATATACATTTTTCTACATTATTTCTACGAACGTCTCTTTACCTTTCTCTTGCCACCTTCAACATTTTCACACGTTTATTTATAGACTTTAGCGTTTTCGGTATTTATTTAAGGAGAACTCGGTGTAGGTGTACGCACGTACATACATACATACATACATAAATACATACATACATACATACATACATACATACATGCATGCATGCAGACAGACAGACAGACAGACAGACAGACAGACAGACAAGAGTGTCCGTGTGTGTTTAAATTATTTTATATCAAATATTCACATCGCGTCGTATTCTTTGATAATTGCGCTGTGTTGGACGGTTCTCATGGAAAGCTTTTATAACTATTGTTTCAGTTTAAGGCAATTTATACTTCCTATTGTGTTCTTTTGTGATATAACCTCAAGCGATATACTATTTAAAGATATTTGCTTCTTAAACTCTGCTGGTTTACTTATTGAATCCTGTTACTTTACAACAAATTATGTTCGTCTCGAGCACAAAAGAAATACCGGTGTGAGAACTGAAAAACGACAGTTTGAAGAAGAAAAAAAAAGTGTTTTTCTTTTGTATGCGTGTGTGTGGGTGTTCGCATGTGTGTGGCTGTGGAGGTGTGTTTTAAAAGGAAAAAAAGCATACACAAAACGAAAAAAAAAATAACACATTCCGCCATATTGCTTTACAGTGGGCTCAGCATCCGTTATGCTGATTTGACATGTTCTGAGGCTTTCTCATTAAAACGTAAAACCGTTGTCTTTCAGATTACATATACTGTTGACATGGGTATTTTCTTTTTGATTCTGACTTAACATTCCAAAGTGAAAGTTAATCTCTGCTTTCTAAGTCAACTACGTGAATTGATATGTCAGATAAGAACACATGTTAACACAGTCGTTTGCTTTTGATTCACCTGATATTTCATCTTTCGTTGATCACTTAATTACAAGTCGGGTTTATTATATACCTACGAAGTGAGTAAGTAGTAGGCTTGTGGTTATCACACAATAAGCTACCGAAGCCTTGTAACAATTTAAAATTCGCAGCTAAAATGAAATAACATCTTAAACATGTAGCTCTTATCTTAAATGAAGGAAAAATATTAAAAAAAAATAAATAAAAACTCCGATAAAATGATAGGCTAACCTTTTGCAAGGCGGCGAGCTGGCAGAAACGTTAGCACGCCAGGCGAAATGCGTAGCCGTATTTCGTCTGCCGTTACGTTCTGAGTTCAAATTGCGCCGAGGTCGACTTTGCCTTTCATCCTTTCGGGGTCGATTAAATAAGTACCAGTTACGCACTGGAGTCGATATAATCGACTTAATCCGTTTGTCTGTCCTTGTTTGTCCCCTCTGTGTTTAGCCCCTTGTGGGGGATAAAGAAATAGAAATAGGTATTTCGCCCGTCGCTACGATCTGAGTTCAAATTCCGCCGAGGTCGACTTTGCCTTTCATCCTTTCGGGGTCGATAAATTAAGTACCACTTACGCACTGGGGTCGATATAATCGACTTAATCCGTTTGTCTGTCCTTGTTTGTCCTTCTATGTTTAGCCCCTTGTTGGTAGTAAAGAAACAGATAAGCTAACCTTTTGTAAGAAACTACATTCATACAAACAGTTATATTTATATCAAAGGGGATCCTGAATGACATTTTGATAAAAATTATTTTCCCTAGTTGTTAAATCTACTCCTCAATGTTGGGATAAACCTGATTACAGCGATCCTCAGAATATAACTAATATTTATTGGGTTGTCCGGAAAGTTCTTGCCGATTTTTAAAGGAAAGAAAAAGGTCAATAAGTACTTGCCATTACATTTTTAATCAACCAAATATCAACCATTTTGTTACACAATGCGTCTCCATCTTTCCTTTAACTTGAAAATACCCTCTTCCCAGAACTGGGGTGGTTTCATGACAAAGAATTCATCAAGGTATCTTTTTACGTCATCCAAGAAATTGAAATTTTTACCATTAAAACTACTCTGCAGAGACCTGAATAAGTGGAAATCCGAAGGAGCAATATCTGGTGAATATGTAGGATGGGGTAACACATCCCAGCCGAGCTGCAGCGATTTTTGTCAAGTGCCGGAAATGAACTTTCTTATCTTCCATTTTAAAGGGTTATATAATTAGCACAAGTTATAGGAACATAAACCTTCTTCCACGAAAAGATAGCTGAAACTGTGCTCTAAATGGAGGTGTAGTCAAATCCTATTTTATGGACTCAACCATGTTCTAAAATAAGTCGAAGCGTAAGCTTCTATAAATCGGCACGAACTTTCTGGACAACCCAATATTTTGACCAGTTTCTGTGGGATGTTTTATTGAAAAACAATGTAATACCCGATGGTAGTGATTCATTACCAGCCCTGGACAGATAAGCAGTGGTATTGACTCCGGACGAATCCGGACTTAGTTTTAGAATGGAAAAACTATATGATGTTATCTTAATTACAGTTGTCTAATTATCCAGTCAACCATACCCTGTGAAATATATTAATTATAAGCTTTGAAATATAAAGTTTTCTCAGCTTTGCCGAGGAATTTAAGTTTTCTTAGTATAATCTTTGCTTAAGATATGACAGTTTCCCTCTGATATTATCTAAGAGCTTATTTGTACACAAAAATTTGATCACTATAAACAAATCATCTGTGTGGTTGTTCGATAAGAAATTATCGAACCCTCATGCGTCGTCTAACGACGAGAGAGTCCATTATATGAACAGCGTACTGTTCCGTCAAGTTAAGATCAATAAAAGAGAGATAAATTATGCTTAATGAACAGAGTGTATATTTTCATAAGCTGCTAACAGTTTCATGCCATGAAAACGACACAGACAGCATTTTACACCACGTCTGGTGCATTCATGCAATCTTCAGGCAGTATATGCCATATGAGTACAACCTGAAGATTTCATGAAGCCAGCAAACGTGTTATAAAATACTATCGGTGTCATTTTTATTGCATGGAACTATTAGTAGCTTATAAAAATATATAGGCTGTTCATTAAACTATATATAAAGTTATATATATGTATGTATATATATATCCTTTCTACTATAGGCACATGGCCTGGATTTTGTGGGAAGAGGGCAGTCGATCACATCGATGCCAGTACTCAACTGGTACTTAATTTATCGATCCTGAAATGATGAAGGGCAAATTTGACCTCGGTGGAATTAGAACTCAGAACATAGCGACGGGCGAAACACCGCTAAGCATTTTGCCCGGCGTGCTAACGATTCTGCCAACTCACCGCCTTTATATTTATACACACACCACACATACACACACACACACACATACACACACACACACACACATACACACACACATACACACACACACACAGAATGAGACAGACAGACAGATAGATAGATAGATAGATAGATAGATAGATAGATAGATAGATAGATAGATAGATAGATAGATAGATAGATAGATAGATAGATAGATAGCGCCATTTCATTTTACAAAATTTGGTTGTACCGTGCATTTTGCTTGAAAATTCAAAAATACTGTCCTTACATTAGTTGGGAAACGGTAAATTAATCCCAAATGTCATTGTCATGAATTTCTCCAAATTATTCCATATTCTACGCTTTCGCTTTATTTGCCGACGAAGTAGTGGAGCAAAATTATAGTGGACAATGCTTTAGGTATTTCTTTCCTGACCACGTTGAACAATAAGGGGGGAAATTTTCTTTTTATTTTATTCACATGAGTGTAAGTACCAGGCTACTGTCTTGAACTATATGTCGGTTCCCAAGATTTTGAATAACAGTCTTTGTGTTAAAAACTGTACTTAGCTACCCCCGAAAACATATCGATTCATCAACAACCATTTCCTACTGATAATACTTCACAATTACTCCGTCTAAATGTTTTCTACAATTGCTCTGTATACCTCTCCATTACGTCAGCTCATTTTATTCCGAAAGACTCCATTTTGAATATAATTCACTGAGTGATGTCCTTTATTTCTAACACATTTACATACAGTCAGGGCGAAAATTAGACATTCAAAACGAAACCTAACCTTCCTCTCTTTCACATTAGCATTGCAGACTCAAAATATTTGTTCTCTCTTTTCAGTCTGATAAGAATAGTAAAGAGAGAAACAAAAAAGAAGAAAAAGACTTTTCTGTGTTATCGTCGTCTCCAACACATTTCAGTTTTTTTGTTTGTTTTTTTCCTCTCCCTGCTTTTTAGATCATTCATTACGTACACTAAAACAACTGCGAAATATCAACTACGAATATACTCGAATAGAATGAGAATCAGGACTTTCAACGAAAATTGATTTTGAAAGTCTTATTCACTGAAATTTTCGGCGAAATGAAATTCAAACTTTTCTGACACGAAAAAATGTTTGATCTCTTCTCAGAAATATTTAATGATAGCCTAGTATAAACCATATTGCGTTTCTAGATAAGGCACCATTACATGACATTCTGTGTCATTCGTGGAGGACTGTTGGTGGCTTTTAAAATATCATTTTCTCCAGAAATAAATATTAGTGTTAGCAGTCGAGGAGTGGATTTTATGTGTGTGTGTATGTCAGAATAAAATAATTGAATTTCACAACATATATGTGTGTATGTATATATATATATGTATATGTATGTGTATATATTTATATGTATGTATGTGTAAGGGTGTGGAGGCGCGTGGCTTAGTGGTTAGGGTGTCAGCATCATGATCGTAAGATTGTGGTTTCGATTCCTGGACCGGGCGACGCGTTGTGTTCTTGAGTAAAACACTTCATTTCTCGTTACTCCAGTCCGGTCAGCTGGCAAAAATGAGTAAACCAGCTGGAGAACACATACGCCATTGAAACCGGGAAACCGGGCCCATGAGCCTGGCTAGGCTTTTAAAAGGGTGCATTTACTTATTTTTATGTGTAAGGGTATGTATGTACGTACAGCATATAACATATTGTCAGAATAGATTTGGACCACATAATGCACAACTGATTTTGCTAGTTGTTCTGTAAGAATACCATTTTTTTTTTCTATAAAGTTGAAGAAGTTCAAGGACTTAGCTGAAAGAAGACATGGCTGATGTTACACTAAATAAATCGCACGACTACGTAGAGGTTCTCTTTGCTTTTCTTGCTGTGAGTCAGTGTTATAGGTTTATACAAACACTTATAACATAAGTGATGATTAATGTATGTTACCTTATCATAATCTAATTCTATGCTTCATACGTCCTGGCTTTCAAAATACATTAGTGTACTTATCATTTCACATGTCCTTGCTCTCGCGTAAATTTTTTTTTCCCGGTTTCTGTACGCGCTTAAAATTACGTCATTCGTGCTTATTAGAATAATACAAACGTTTAACACGTCGCCTCGAATTCTCAGTATATCTGAGGTTTCCTGCTCGAAGTAGAAGATTTGAATTACTTGCAGTATGCATTTGAATATTCTGCTATATGCCATGGCACAGTCTGCTATAAAAAAAATTATACAAAGAAAAGGCGGCGAGCTGGCAGAAACGTTAGCACGCCGGGCGAAATTCCTAGCGGTATTTCGTCTGCCGTTACGTTCTGAGTTCAAATTCCGCCGAGGTCGACTTTGCCTTTCCTCCTTTCGGGGTCGATAAATTAAGTGCCAGTTACGCACTGGGTCGATGTAATCGACTTAATCCGTTTGCCTGTCCTTGTTTGTTCTGTCTGTGTTTAACCCCTTGTGGGTAGTAAAGAAAAAAAATTATACAAAGAAATAATAATGCAATAATTTCACTTTAAAATGAAACTTAGAAGCTCTTATTTTTAAAGCAATAAAATATGTCTACCTATTTATTAAGGAAATGTTCCCTAAAGGTTTTAGTATTAACAGAAACATTACATAATTATTTTACTTAACGAAAATTGTTTGTTCAGTATAATCTGTAAAATATTAGGTTAAGACTAATGTATAACGATCTGAGAACGGTAATTACTCAGATAAGTATGAAATAGGTGAATAAAATTGGTCAGTGTTCTACATGTATTATATCATTGTTATGGTCTGAATAGTATGGGACCAAAGACCATGCACAGCATCAAAGTATTTTCTCAGGCACTAATCCTTCTCGTTTGCATTTAAAGTTTTATAGATCCGGTCTGGAAGTTTGTTCAACAATTGAAGGACTTCGTAATAAACACCAACAATTTTAGTGCAAAACAGGTAGCATTAAAAAGATCAAGCGAAATGCATACAAGTGTGTGTGTATGTGTGTGTGTGTGTGTGTGTGCGAAAAAGAAAACAAGCGGAAATACAACAAAAAGTGAAGTACGATGGGCATGGTGTTAGTTTAATACTTGATGAGTTTAATATGCGTCTTCTTAACGTTTCGGACGTTATTCCATCGTTAAAGGAAATAGCGAAACGGGGAGAGAGAAACAGTGCATGCTATGAAAAATAAGCTTTAATTAAAACAACTATCTATCTATCTATCTATCTATCTATCTATCTATCAATCTATCCATCTCTCTCTCTCTCTCCCTATATATATATATATATATATATATATATATATATATATAGATAGATAGATAGATAGATAGATAGATAGATAGATAGATAGATAGATAGATAGATAACCCATTATGTACAAGGTTTACATTATTGCTTTCCCTGCGTTGAATTTCACTGTTCCAAAAATGAATTATTTCATATTCTCACGGAGTTTCTAAACACACACACACATACACACACACACATACATCACAGGAAATAAAGTAAACTTCGAACGCAGAATAGCAGTCAATGCAGCTTTGTAAAACAGTGGACAGCAAGCTGCTACGGAGAATCGAAACTTGTACCTCTCAAATCATATGCATGGGTATTCTTGCATATATGTATGGGTGTTATTACAGTTACTAAATGATGGTAAGGCATATTATTTACATTATTTACATTATTTACATTTGACGCATATGTAAATAATGTAAATAATGTACATAATTCCTCATCTCTTAAATATAGAACTATATGGTAAGGCATGTCTTGCTACATCTACAAACAAATGCACATCACATATACTTCGTGACGTATATTTACCATTTCGTATGAATCAATCAGAGGCATTTATACACATGCACAATATGTATGTTTATACTATGTCTTTGGGTGTGTGTGTGTGAGCGTGATATTATCTGTTTATACGTATGTCTCTCTCTCTCTCTCTCTCTCTATATATATATATATATATATATATATATACATATATATATATATTGTGTGGTAAGTAGCCTGTTTACCAACCACATGCTTCCGGGTTCAATCCCACTGCGTGGCACCTTGGGCAAGTGTCTTCTACTATAGCCTCGGGTCGACCAAAGCCTTGTGAGTGAATTTGGTAGACGGAAACTCGTCGTATATATGTATATATATATATATGCGTGTGTGTGTTTGTGTGTCTGTGTTTCTCCCCCTAGCATTGCTTGACAACCGATGCTGGTGTGTTTATGTCCCCGTTACGTAGCGGTTTGGCAAAAGAGATCGATAGAATAAGTACTGGGCTTACAAAAGAATAAGTCGACGGGATCGAGTTGCTCGATTAAAAGGCGGTGCTCCAGCATGGCCACAGTCAGTCAAATGACTGAAACAAGTAAAAGAGTAAAGAGAGTAAGAGTATATATACTCACACTCAAGTGATGAGTGTAAATCGAGTAACGTTCTTTGACGACGTGTGAGTGAATTGCTGAATGTTACCTGTCCTCGTGATTATACGATCATTGTCGATTCTCAAACACGGTTAATTGTTTTAGCTTAAAATGGCCCACATGACATTAATTAGCATTCCATTGAGTTAAATGAACTGGGATATTGCTATACTTATAGACTGCTTCTTTCTCTGCTTTTATGAAACGACGAGGAAGAAATTATGAATGTGATTGTATGAATGTGAAAGAGAGAGAAAAGAGCTACGGAATGAACGGCGCAGCAATAAGTTTGTTTGAATTAATTCCAAATTTGTCCTAATGCAATAACGGCCTTCAACAATGAAGAGAAAAGAACAATAAACTTGATTTGCATATCGCATTAGATGAAAGAATATTAAATTAGATTTCAAACTCTTACAAATACACTACTCGTTCGCACAAACACTCACACATACACACACATATATACATATATACATATATAAAGACACATGCATATGTCCACACACTCACACACACAGATATATATATATATATATATATATATATTATATATATATATATATATATATATATATGGTAGAACCATTCAGTACGAATGCACTATTGTAATTTGCTGTTCGAACCGAGTAATTTGTAGTACGAGTAATTTGCTGTACGAATCGAGGCTTCTGCGAATTTTTGTTTTTAAGTACGAGCGGAAATTCGTTGTACGAGCGAGTTTCATACAATCGACCACTAGTCGGCGCTGAGCTCGCACACGCCCTCCCCACAAGCGCAGTCTCCGCTCGCTCAGTTCACGTGTTTATCTCCCTGTGACATCATCCCTATTCTGTTTTTCCCAATGATATTGTTTAATTTTGTGCATTTTTTGCTATTATTGTATAATAATTAGTTGTGTTAGCTGTGAAATGGCCGAGTATTCCACAGACGTTCACACCATTAATGTAATTCCCAAGTATAATCACTTTAACATGGCTATGACAAGACTGATGTCTCTGTGGTTTAATACGTGTCACTGATTGAATTTTATTGATGCCCATCGTGAGCAATTTCACTATAGCCGTCATCATTAACTTGTTTCAGTCATTGGACTGCGGCCATGCTTAGGCACCACCTTGAAGGGTTTTGTCGCACAAAATCTAGCGCAATATTTATCTTAAAGCATAGCACTTGTTCTTTCGGTTTCTTTTGCCGAGCCATTGAGATACGGACGCGTAAGTAAACGAACATCGGTTGTCAAGCAATGCAGGGGCTCAAACACATACATACATACATGCATGTTGGCTTTGGAGCAAGAGAGAGGAGTTAAGCTGGAAGCCAGGAGGAGACGAAGAGCGGTGACTTGGTCACCCCTGCTGACTCACCAACGGAAGGGTGTTACAGTTAGGGATTGAAACACTCAATGAATGTTGGATACTTTTTGATGACATCAGTTCCTCCTGGCCAAGGCACCCCTCTTTATAGGTGTTTTATACACACACACACGCACTGATTCGTTAGTTACTGCACGCATTTTTTTTCTCTCCTTCTTTCTGTGTTTTTTTTCTCTCTGTGTATCTTTCTGTTGAAGAGCGTAGGCTCGAAACGTTAAAGACTTGTTTTATTTATATTTCCTGAGCGCCATACTAATACAATTGTTTGTTTGTTTTCCACCTGCCTTCGTCTTTTGTCTATTTTCATAAAGCTTCCCGTTATATATATATATATATATATATATATATAGGAGGTGAATTCACAAAAAAAACACGAGGAAGACAGGTGGTATATATACTGGGCTTACAAAAGAATAAGTCCCGGGGTCGAGTTGCTCGATTAAAGGCAGTGCTCCAGCTTGGCCACAGTCAAATGACTTCTTTCAGTTTCAGTCTACCAAGGCTTTATTCGACTAAGGGCTGCATTGGAAGACAATCGCCCGAGGTGCCACGCAGCGGAGCTGAACACGGCATAACGTGCTTGGGAAGCAACCTTCCTACCACACTACTGCGCACGAAGTGAATTGATATTATTAAAGTTAGAGTTATTATAAAACCGTATGGTTTCGTTCCTGAATATCATTATTACGTTGCGAGTTATTATGCTGTACTTGAGCAAGTGCACGAAGCAACAACAAGCAAATACTAAATGCAACAGAATATATATCCTAAGCAGACTCACCTGCTATTGAAATGATAACGAACGTGGATAATCCAATAAGACGTCGAATTAATTGCTCTCGCAATCGTATACCAAATGTTGACACATAAAAACGAACATTACACTGATTGCGAATGAGTGACTATACTGCAATAGTAACTAACAGTGATTTGGAGATAATATATTTAAGTAATGAGCCAAACAGCCGTTATGTTGTTGTTTGTTGTGTATGGCTATCATTTCAACGGAAAACACAGATATCAAAAGCACGCATGATATGCTCCAGTTACTTAACCTGCTGCGTCGCAGCTAGTATTAATCTCAAAAGAGAAATTTTTTCTTTTTATAATAACGTCTGAGAATTTAAGTTTATATAGTAAGTCTGTTGTTTATCACGGAATACACACACACACACACATACACACGCATATATATATATATATATATATATATATATATATATACTAAGCAATAAAGGGTTTAGCAACGAATTGCCTTACCACATACCGAATTTAGAAATAGCAGTCAAAGAGTTATAGCTAATATATATATATAAATATACTTGCATACACGCACTTATATACATGCCTATAACTGAACATATTTTGTGAGGAACAACTTATATATATATGTCTCTGTGTGTGTGTGTGTGTGTGTGTGTGTGTGTGTGTATTACTGTGTTTGTATGTATATATATGTGTGTGTGCGCGCATGCGGTTGTATGTGTATATATATAATATATATATATATATATATATATATATGTAGGTCCCGGGTTGATCCGGGGTTAACCACAGTAAGTAAGGTACTCAATACATAGCAGAGTAAAATTAATTTATTATATAGAAGGAGCTTCTACAGGACTAGTACTGTTTCATTCAAGAGAAATCTTCAGGAAGCTTCCTGAAGATTTCTCTTGAATGAAACAGTACTAGTCCTGTAGAAGCTCCTTCTATATAATAAATATATATATATATATATACATACATACACACACACAAATATAGGGGCTGTAGATGTTTGTGAATATGTGTATGTTTATGCATATATATATATATATATATATATATAATATATATATATATATAATATATATATATATATTATATATATATATATATATACTAAGCAATAAAGGGTTTAGCAACGAATTGCCTTACCACATACCGAATTTAGAAATAGCAGTCAAAGAGTTATAGCTAATATATATATATAATATATATATATATATATATATATATATATACACACACACATATATATGTATGTATATTTATAGGTATATGTATGTATAAATGTAGGTATATATATATATACATACATACACATATGCATGTATGTATGTATATGTATGTATGTTTGTTGCTGCCCCAGCTCTCATAAAAATAGACTATTGTTGTTGTAATGATGGTGTGGCAGCGGCGGCAGTGGTTGATGTGGTGGTTGTAGGTTGTTGTGCAGGCTGCAGTGTTTCCATTGGCTGTGTCTGCCCGTACAATGGCCAGTCTGTGGTGGTGCGATAGGTGATATCTATGTCTGTTGACAGTAATAATACAATTAGGATTGTTTGTACAAAACGAAACACTGGTGTGTGCGCACATGTATGTGTAATGCGTTTGGGTGAGTGTGTGCATGTGTGTGCGGCAGTGCGCGTGTGTGTGTGTCCGTAAGTGCGTGTGTGTGTGTGTGTGTTTGTATGTGTGCATGTATGTGAATATTCGATTCGCTATCTTGATACGGATACTAGTGGAATTGTACGTATAATGTGCGTATGATTGTTTTTGTGCGTGTATATATATATATATATATATATATACATACACTACCGTCAGAAATTAATTAGCACCCTTGATTTGCTCTTCACTCAAGGTATGTGCTGTCACCTAGTGGCCATATCTCGAACTATTGCTTTGTTGCGAGTTCACTGTTGCGCAGAACGATGACGTAACTTTGTTTGCAGAGCAGTTTGAGAGTCTACAGCCTTATGATGTTGACATAGCAGTGCAACAAATTGGAGTGCGGATGCAGACAAATCTTCCTTGTTTAATAGATACAGGTAGCGCCTCGCAAGGACCGAAATCACACCATACTAAGTTTTCTCATCGCGTAAGACGTTTTGAACAGCTCATAGGTTAATTGATTTGACCTATTTAATGTAGAAATTTGAGAAGTGCTAATTAATTTCTGACGCAAGTGTATATATATATATCTATATATATATATATATATATATATATATATATATGATAAAACATCCTTCATTGCAACAGAAAATAATCAACTTCTCACACCGAAATACATCGGGAAGAAAACTTCAATCAAAATGGGATCCACGGCTCCCCCTCACACAGACACCCACGCACACACATATACGCACATACACGCGTATCTAAACATCCGTATGTATCCTCAACATAATTGTGCGCATAAAATTAATGTCGCACGTCTGTGTGAGCGTGCATCATAATGGGGTGATCGGGCAGGAAAGTCTAAAAAGAAAAAAAAGGCGATGATACGCACACAGAACTGTGACACCGTTGGTGACGTAGGCGGCGACAACGGGGTCATTATTTAAACTATATCTCTCTTTTGTAGTTGTTTGTTATTTCTATACTTGTTCCCGTTGTTTGAGTTATTATTTATATATTTATTACTCAATCTTTATCTTTTATGGAGAAATTTTTTTTTTTTTTCTCTTTCCTATTCTTTTCGGTTAATTTTTATTTTATTTTCGCTACTCCCAGGCCCATTCATTTTGAAGCAAGGTGTGGGACTCTTTTTTATTGTTATAGCTTTCTTTTGTCACCAAAGACACCCCCACACACACGCAAACACACGCACATATACTCACACACAGATACTTATAGATATCGAAGGAGACGTGGGAGTACCCAATGTTGTTCACGATAAATACTTAATTGTTTAATTTACTACGCGATAGTGAGGAAGTAAACAAAAGCTTAACGGTGTTGGATAGCGGCAGCGAATCATAAGAGGAGATACTTTCAAGCAGTCAAATCCGTTCTGAAAGTTTTGACATTCTAGAAGAAATAAAGAGAATCTAACTTCCGTTTCAGGTACATGTTCCAGCCTCAATATTCGTTATCAGCACAATGCTTTCTTCCTCGCCTCCGGATCCAATCTTGACATTTCCCATATACAAAAACATATGTGGATATTGTTTCCCAAAATTAGTTTCAAATTTTGGCACAAGGCCAGCAATTTGAAGAGAGGAGGTAAGTCGATCATATCGGCGCCAGTACTCAACTGGTACTCATTTTATCGACTGCGGAAGGATGAAAGGGAAAGTAGACCCCAGTGGCGTTTGAACTCAGAACGTGTAGACAGGCGAAATGCCTCTAAGAATTTTCCCACCTTTCTAACGATTCTGCCAGCGCACCGCCTTATTCTTACCCGTTATTAATTTGCATAATTAGAACAAAAGAACTGAGAGAAAATTAATTCAAAGAAACCATTGACATTATTTTGCTTAATAAAAGGTCCCTAAATTTTAATGCTTTTCCGAAAGAGTCGATATATATAATCGCCATCAAGCGTACAGTTACGAAGGTCTAATGATAAAAAAAAAAAATTCTGGCTTTGACGTGTTCGCGTAGATTTACCAAAATTGTTTTAAACAAATTGTTTGAAAGATGTGTGTGTGTGCTTGCGTTTACATATAAAGTGGAGCGTCGCTGCAGAAAAGTACTTTCGCAACAATAAGAGTAATTTTACATTCTTTTATATCTTATTGCAGTCATTAAAGTGCAGCCATGCTGGGGCATCGCCTCCAAGAATTTTTAAGCTATCGAATCGACCCCTGTACTTATGTTTTTCTTTTCTTTTTTTAAGACGGGTACTTACTCTATCGGTCTCTTTGCTGAACCGCTACGTTACGGGGTGTCAACCAACCCATACCGGTAGTCAAGTGATGACGGGGACAAACACAGACACACATACATACATACATATATATATATATATATAACGGTCTTCTTTCAGTTTCCGTCTGCAAAATTCACTCACAAGACTATATAGAAGTCACTTGCTCAAGGTGCCACGCATTAGGACTGAACCCGGAAACATGTGGTTGAGAAGCAAACAATCCTACCTCACAACCACAAAAATTTATTTCATTAACAAAAAAAATTATGTTTACCATTTCTAAATGAAGTTTCACACAAATACACATATTATGTATATACACATATGTGTGTGTATATATAAATATATATATATATATATATATATATGTTTGTTTGTATACATATATGTACATACACATGTATGCATATAAATATATATATGTGTGTGTGTATAGTTAACTATATATATATATACATGTACATGTGTGTATATCTATATGCATATGTATGAGAGAGAGGCTTACACTCCTATTTATAAATATATGGTGACTGTTTTTTTTATGAATATAAGTATCATATGTATACAAGTTTATTTATCTTTACATAAATAGTAAATGTGTATATTTTGATTCCATTGTATGCACACATACACAGACATGAAGACGTTTCTGTGCGCGCGCAAGGGTGTATGCATGTGTTTTGATACGTCGAAGCAGACCCGGAACTGCTCCTGTGTTCCGAGACGTTGTTTGTACCAGTGACATATTTTACAAAGGTAAACCATTGGACAGTTTCCGACGACACACCACTCACACATCTTGCTGAGTGGCTTGCAAGCCTTTAATATACCACTGCTAGCAAAGAAAAGTGTCAGACTCCGTCGATGTAGGAATGTTTGTTTAACTGGGTGTGTCTCCAACTCATAGCCAAAACTTAATGCCTGCCAAATTCTCTCTTCTCTCTTCTCTCTCTGCCGCCGCTTTTCTTTTTACTTTCATTCTTTCATTTCTAATCTCTCTCTCTCTCTCTCTCTCTCTCTCTCTCTCTCTCTCATTCTCTCTCTCTCTTTCTCTATCTATCTATCTATATCTCTCTCTCTCTCATTCTCTCTCTCTCTTTCTCTATCTATCTATCTATATCTCTCTCTCTCTCATCTCTTTGTCTTCCATTTAATTTTTCCCTCTCCTCTTCCTTGTCAATTTTCCTTACTTCTCTCCCGGGGTGTTTTCCATCAAATTCATTTTTACATCTCTGTTTTTAGACCATTTTCCTTGCCATTCTCTCTCTCTCTCTCTCTCTCTCTCACTCCCTCTTCCTCCCTCCCATCCTCCCCCTATTGTTTGATCTGATTTTCTCTGTCTCTTTCTGTTGTTATCCTTCCTTCATTCAACTAATTTATTAACCTTTATTTTAATCGTTCTTTATCACCATTTCATTAAACACTCCTCTCTTACTCTTACATTTTCTTCTCTTTTGTCATTAATTTTCCTCTTCTATCTCCACAACTTCCTTCTTCCATTCTTCCCCTTCTCTCTCTCCCCCTCACTCCAACCCTCTCCCTTCTCTCTCTCTCTCCCTCACTCCAACCCTCTCCCTTCTCTATCCCTCCCACTCCCTCTTCCACTTTATCTAATTCGTTAATTTTCATCCAATTCTTACTAATAATTCCTTTCTTTCTCTCCACTTGTATAGCCCACTTGATAAGAAGACGTTTTCTCTGACTGACTCACTCACACACTCGTGTTTATTATTTTTCTTTTGTACACTTTTGTAGCCTAGCATTTAATATGTTTACCCACACACACACACACACCACACACATATATATATATATTATATAAACATATATATATATTCATAAGCGAGCGTGTACGCACATACAAGCGTATTCAGTCTGTTTCATGTCACTATTTCCACCTCATAAACTGTGCTAATCATGATAATTAAAAACGTTGATGATGTGTTGCAAGGGTGTGAAGAGTGAGGTAATACTTGACCAATTTCATCATCACAGAATTTAACTTAGAGTTTAGTTTGGTTTTTTTTTTAGTCACAGTATCGTTGTTTTCTTTAAATTTCGCAATTCTTTGATTCCTTAAAAGCACGATTACATTATTCACACATTCGGCAGATTTTTACAGGGTGGGAAATTATTTTGTAATGAATGGTATCAGAATTAAGGCAGAATCGTTAGCACGCCGGGCGAAATGCGTAGCCGTATTTCGTCTGCCGCTACGTTCTGAGTTCAAATTTCGCCGAGGTCGACTTTGCCTTTCATCCTTTCGGGGTCGATTAAATAAGTACCAGTTACGCACTGGGGTCGATATAATCAACTTAATCCCTTTGTCTGTCCTTGTTTGTCCCCTCTGTATTTAGCCCCTTGTGGGTAGTAAAGATATAGGAATTAATCTGTGCAGAATTCTAATGCTTTCTTTCTATCAAGTATTCTTTTTACTCTTTTACTTGTTTCAGTCATTTGACTGACTGCGGCCATGCTGGAGCACCGCCTTTAGTCGAGCAAATCGACCCCCCCCCCCCCCGGGACTTATTCTTTTTGTAAGCCCAGTACTTATTCTATCGGCCTCCTTTGCCGAACCGCTAAGTTACGGGGACGTAAACACACCAGCATCGGTTGTCAAACGATGTTAGGGGGAAAAAAAACACACACACAAACACACACACACACACACACACACACACACACATACATATATATATATATATATATATATATATATATATATATATATATATATATATATACACATATATACGACGGGCTTCTTTCAGTTTCAGTCTACCAAATCCAATCACAAGGCTTTGGTCGGCCCGAGGCTATAGTAGAAGACACTTGCCCAAGGTGCCACGCAGTGGGACTGAACTTGGAACCATGTACCTCATAAGCAAGCTAATTACCACACACCCACTCCTGCGCCTGTACAAGTGATAATTACAGAATAGGAAAGGATTCCACTGGAGTCGACTCTAGGATGATTTGAACTCACTATATTACGAGAAGAAAATAAAAATACTCGTTCGTAATATTTTTGAATCGGTGGAAAATAATTCTCTCTCCACTGGTTTGTAGGTTGAGTTTTAATGAAACCATGAAGAGCCAACGTGGGTTGAGTTAGAATTGACTGTCCTACTGGCTTCTGTTAAAATGTCAATGATTTTGGAACTCTATATAAAGCAACATGATCCTGGTTTTCTGTTGCGGTTTGACATTTTCAACTCCCGTATTAAGATGAAAAAGCTGAGAGACTAAATGTAGTTTATATCTGAATGTATGTGAGTTGGTAGAGACAAAAAAAAAAAAATAGAATTCCTCAACTAATAATGAATATTTTAGAATTGAGCAACCAGTCGCGAGGATAAACAGGAAATTCAAGCGTTGTAGTAAATGGACGATTTACGGTTTGTGACTTTTGTTTTGATTAATGACATTAATTAATAATGGATGGCTATTATATAAGAATTAACATTAATTATCAGAAGCCGTTTGATTTTCGTAAGCTCACATGCAAATTGGTGTACAAAGATGGAAGGGATTAGTGAATATAAGGGGTGTAGGAAAATGAAGGAGAGAAGTGGTGCAGGGGAGAAGCGAGAGGAAGAGGGGAATGCAGTTGTAGCTTACTTTTACCGATCTCTAAGACACCTGTTTCTCTCCAACGTATATAAGAACATTACTACACTGGCGAATTGTGTTTCGAGTTCACTCCATACGAAGGGGTGCTGCAAAGTCCCTGGCTTTAAGGGTATTGCGGTGCTCCAGCATGGCCACAGTCCGATGACTGAAACAAGTAAAAGAGTAAAAAAGTAAAAGAGTATATATATACACACATGCATTAACATGTACATATTTAATTTTAGGGATATATATATGTGTGTGTGTGTGTATGTATGTATGTATGTATGTATATATGTGATGTAGATATGCGTGTGTACGCTTGGAGGCCCAATTCCGAGTTCTTTTAAAGGGCTTAGAAAAACTGAAGGAACGCTGCAATAAGTGTGTGAATCTCAGATGGGAATATTCTGAATAAAGTCATAATTAACTGATCCTCCTGTAATTTCTTTTACCCAAAACCAGGAACTTTTCTTCAGTAACCCCTCGTAATTCATAGCAAAAGATCTTCAAATGTGATAATACAATATGGTTTTATTATCAATGACATGTATATACTTCCTGCTGAAAGCAAAACAAACGAGATCACTTTGCCTGATGATTGCTGATGTCTTATAGGGCGGCGAGCTGGCAGAAACGTTAGCACGCCGGGTGAAATGCTTAGCAGTATTTCGTCTGTCGCTATGTTCTGAGTTCAAATTCCGCCGAGATTGACTTTGCCTTTCATCCTTTCGGGGTCGATAAAATAAGTACCAGATACGCACTGGAATCGATATAATCGACTTAATCCGTGTGTCTGTCCTTGTTTGTCCCCTCTGTGTTTAGCCTCTTGTGGGTAGTAAAGAAATAGGTATTTCGTCTATCGCTACATTCTGAGTTCAAATTCTGCCGAGGTCGATTTGCCTTTCATCCTTTCGGGGTCGATAGATTAAGTACCAGTTACGCACTGGGGTCGATGTAATCGACTTAATCCGTTTGTCTGTCATTGTTTGTCTCCTCTGTGTTTAACCCCTTGTCGGCAATAAAGAAATAGATTGCTGATGTCTTTGCTCGTTCTTACGAGAGGTTATCATAATTAACAAGATTAAAATTGCAGATTTCATTCTGTAAAATAATACAGATATATTTCGTTGGTTTTTGGAAATAAATATTTCTGTCAAAAACTGTCATTATTAAAGAGGTGTTTGTTATAACACCTAATTCGTCTTTACTTCTAGCCATTTTTTTTCACCCCAAATAAACTACACGGACATATTACTATATTCTAAAAAGTTTACAAAATAGTGTACTTCGTTGTTTCATTGGCTGCAGAGACTACAATCAAATAAAATATATAAATATTAACTAGTATTTAGGGCGGGGAAAGCGAAATGCTTAGTGGCACTTCGTTGTCTTTACATTCTGAGTTCAAATTCCCTCGCGGTCGATTTCGTCTTTCATCCTTTCGGGGTCAATGAAATAATGTACCAGCTTAGTACTGGGGATCGATGTATTCGACTGTCCCACCCCCGTCCACCAAATTTCAGGCCTTGTGTCTACAGTAGAAAGGATTATTATTATCATTGTTAAGGCAGCTAGTTGGCAGAATCGTTAGCACGCTGGGTAAAATGCTTAGTGGCATTTCGTTCGTCTTTACGTTTTGAGTTCAAATTCCACCGAGGTCGACCTTGCCTTTCATCCTTTCAGTGTCGTTAAAATAAGTACCATTTGAGCATTGGAGTCGATGTGATCGACTTCCTCCTATATTAACTAGTATAGCAGCAGTGGAGATGATACCAAAATTTAACACTACCTAAATCTTTCATCGAATCACGCAATTTCAGTCCGTTTTGTATTTTATTCCTTCGACGTCAATAAAACAGGTACCAGTCATTTACAGTAAAAAAAAAAAGCTCAATCGTCTGTATATTTCCATTCCAAATTTGTGATTGGATCAATATATGAAATCCACACTTGTACACGATATTGCAATCAGTGTACTTTAATAAGCAAGCACCCAATGAAACCAGCCTGCGATGTGGTTTTATTTCTCAGTGGAAACCAATTCATTTCATTCACACCAGTAACTCTCTCTACAAAGTCACGAGTATCAATAACCCTCATTTCTTTCCTAATGAACATGTGCTTAAGTGAGAAATGAATATCATAGTAGTTATAGATTGCATTGCAATGTTATGCCGATGCTGTAAAATTACGACAATGTCCTGTACTCCAACAATTATTTCGTAATTAGCCTATATTCTTCTGTTAAATTACTGACACAGATTATTTCCTCGGTTGAATCTTAGGAAACGTATGAAAATAAAGTGTGGCCCAGGCGCCACATACATTTTCAATGTTTTTTTAAATGTGATTCAGAGAAGAGCAAAATATATCTTGTACCATTTTCATTACAGACAAGTGTAGTTAAGTGCTCAAGGGAGGACTCGACACAGCCCTGGCGGCGACATTAGAACTTACAACCAAATTATAGGTCATTATGATTCTGCAAACAAACATCAATGAAAATGTTTTATAACGCATTTAAAAGGCGCTTTCCAAATCTCCGGAGATATTTTAAAATAAATATTAGCTCTTTTAGTACCTCCTTTAAAAATAAACTAAAAAAAAAACTTTGCAGCTTTAAATTTCGACGTAACACTTTGAACGATAGCTTGGTACATATTACTGAATTGGCTTGTGACATACAACTTTGCTGTAGCTTTCTTATAAGAGATCAAGTTCTGAATTCGCTGATATGATGTTTAAAACTTTCATAATACACACAGGTCCAAATTGCTATTAACTAATCTTCGTAAATCCCCAAAGTACTTGAAAACAAATTATATATTATTAACGGTTGTAACAAAGTAGGTATGGTTTTACTTGTTTGTTTTATAGCAATGGCTGAATATATAAGTGTGTATGTTTATAATGGGTTTATTTCACTATAAATGTGAATTGTTAGAACGGAGCAGTTAATTGTCAGCTTTTATTAATCAATAAATTTGCTAAATAAACAGAACTGACAAAGCGAATTTATATATACATGTATCGTTTAGCTCTTACTTGTTTCATTCATTCGTCTGTGGCCATGCTGGGGCACCGCTTTAAAGGGACTTAGTGGAACAAATCGACCCCGGTACTTTTAAAAGTTTGATGCATATTTTATCGGTATGTCAGAGAGACATAAACAAACCAATATCGATTGTCGAGCGGTGTAGGACGACAAACTTAGGCATATATGCGACGGACTTCCACACAGTTTCCGTCTATGAAAGTTCATTCATCTGGCATTGATTGTCCCGGGGTTATTATAGATGACACTTGCGCAAAATGCCAAGCAAATAGTTTTAAAATATGATTTCGATAAAAATAAAATATGAATAACGAAAATCTGCTTTTTTTATATGAACATTGCATGAAACAGTTTATGGTCAAGTTACGTGATTTTTTTTTCATTTCACTTTAATCTGATATTGTTATTTGGAAAATACAAGTACAACATCGATTTTTCCAGATGTTTAATCCCAAAGCCGTTCCAAATTATTGATTTTTCGGAACCAGCGTTGGTCACATTCTAAATTAAAGAAATATTAAATTTACTTAAAGAGCTAAACGAAATACTGGTATTCGTATATTAGTATAAATAAGTTTACTTATACTATACTGTGGAAGGTACAAGTCTTCTAATCTGTGCAAGGTACCATTTACTATGCCTGGTCGTTGCGAGAATTTAAAGTTCCTGCTAATAAATCTGTGCAGATGTTAACAGATTCTGGACGATCAGTAGCTGTGACAATTGCTATCTGCTCATTTCATAAAGTCAATCTGGATGGTCACTGGTTGATAGACATCGGACAACGAAAGATTGAGCAATACACTTCGTCAATATTAGGAGTGTCTTTAAAGCGGAGAGCTGGCAGAATTGTTAGCAAGCCGGGCGAAATGCTTAGCGACATTTCGTCCGTCTTCACGTCCTGAGTTCAAATTCCGTCGAGGTCGATTTTGCTTTTCGTCCTTTCGTGGCTGGTAACATAAGTACAAGTTGAATACGGGGAGAGATGTGACCGACCTAACCCTCCCTAAAATTACTGGCCCTGTGCCAAAATCTGATACCAATATCAGGAGTGTGTCAGGTGATAAAATAAGCTTACTTTGCAATTTCATTGTTTCGGATTCGATTCGGGCCCACGTTTACTTAGACGGAAGAACCCCAGCTTTGAGTGGCAATTTCGAAAAGGGTAATATGAAAAGATTTGATACTGAGCCTACAAGATTGGTTAGAATGGAGAAAAGGAATGAGGAAAAGGAAGGAGTAATGAGTGTGGAATGAGTTTTCATTACGAGCTCATAGTTATCACACAAGTTCGTGATTATCACACACTGGTAACGGGTTACTACCCAGAAACCCGGGTCTGTGTGTATCGCGTAAGACTAGAGAGGGAAACGATGATTTCTCCTCGCAAATACTAATCGGACACAGCCAGTGTGTCGTTAGCCAGCTGGAGGAGATGTCCTCCTGGGGCTAAAAACAACAGTAGCATCGTCCTCTATGGGACCGCCACGATTAGTTGGCAATTATATTTTATGATTGGTTAGAATGGTTTTTATGTTTTCCAGTTTCAGCTCTTGAGCTGTGGCCATGCTGGGGCATGACGTTTAACAAATTATTTTAATTTCTATTTGATATCATAGTCGGTGTTATTACTTTTTTAAGATTTCACATAAATGTGAACAATCTTTTATTCGTGCTTCTAAGTTGATTGCAAAATATGTATGATTATTGCTCGTAAAGTAATTTAAATAAACTGGTAGTTAGACTAACGCCTGACTTAGAAACATACGTTTTTGCGGTAGCGTAGTAAATAATTCCTTTAAAAGTACATTTACGGTCACGTGGACAAGCATTCGGATGCACTTGAATGTTTGTGAACATTAGGTTGATAACCTTTGATAACTCCACCCCTTCTCAATTTTCATCGCTGCATATTCCTCTCCTACTTTTAGTCCCCCGTTCCGCCCACGCTATTCTCCTACCTTTCTTCGGCAAAAATTTTGGTAGATGTGCAATATTCTTTTTAAAAGTTTCTCATTACATTCTGAAGAACGAAAACATGAAACCAGATTAAACTCTAATCCTGAAACCGTTATTAACTCTTTGATTGCGGGAAACAGATATATCTGTTCAAAATTTTGATACTGTTGACTGCGTAAAGTGGTTTTACCCCCACGTCTTTGAGAAAGCCCTGTCTTTTTGCTACGAAAAATGGGGATAAACAAATGACACATTTTACAATTCAGATTTTTTTTTTTTTACACATTTCATCAAATATCTCTTCACAGAGCCTACAAGCCCCCCAAAGGTATGGAAGGCAAAGTAAAATAATACGATAAATCGATACCATTGGAAACCTGTATTTGACTGGTACATTATTTTATCGATGAGAAGCAAATTTGAACTCAGAGCAGAATGTTTTTAACGTGATGATCTATGCTTCGAAATAGTGTATTTCGGAGTACTGTAGCATAGTTATGCATGTGTTTGTGTGTGTGTGTGTGTGTGTGTGTCAGGCGGTGAGCTGGCAGAACCGTTAGCACGCCGGGCGAAATGCGTAGCCGTATTTCATCTGCCGTTACGTTCTGAGTTCAAATTCCGCCGAGGTCGACTTTGCCTTTCATCCTTTTGAGGTCGATTAAATAAGTACCAGTTACGCACTGGGGTCGATATAATCGACTTAATCCATTTGTGCGTCCATGTTTGTCCTCTCTGTGTTTAGCCCCTTGTGGGTAGTAAAGAAATAGGTATTTCGTCTGCCGCTACGTTTTGAGTTCAAATTCCGCCGAGGTCGACTATGCTTTTCATCCTCTTGGGGTCGATTAAATAAGTACCAGTTACGCACTGGAGTCGATGTAATCGACTTAATCCGTTTGTCTGTCCTTATTTGTACCCTCTATGTTTAGCCCCTTGTGGGCAATAAAGAAATACGAATCGTTAGCACGCCGTGCAAAAGTTCCCAGTGGCACTTCGTCCGTCCTTACGTTTTGAGTTAAAATTCTGTCGAGGTCGGTTTACCCTTTCATCCTTTCGGGGCCCATAAAATAAATACCAGCCAAGCAGTGGTGTCAATGTAATCGAGCAATGCCCTCCCTCGAAGTTATGACATAGATACACACACAATATGTATAGACATATATACACATATACATATATATATATACATATATATATATAAAAATTAATCAAAATAAAAACATGATGCCAAGGATTCAGCGCCGAATTTTTATATATATATATATATACACACGTGTGTGTTTGTGTGTGTGCGTGCGTATTTGTAGTGCTGTGTAAAATAACGTTCTGGTATTTCATAGGGTGTAGTGAACTGTAGTTTGGGATCAGCGCCATTTTCATATGAAAGGGTTGGATACTGTTGTAGTATTTGTCGTATCACCAAAATTGTTTGATTAATATACACTCTAATGCATTGAACGTTTGCTTAATTAGAATTTAATGATGTGTTGTGTCGTTTTTATTACTGTAGCGAAAAAGCTGGAGTTTCCAGTTTTTTCTGTTCCTTCCAATCCAAATATGACTTTACAGGCAGGTGTGAAAAGTTACGTGTTGGAACGTGCATTGTCCCCACCCTACGAAACAACGACCACGACGACAACGACCACGACGATGATGATAATAATAATAACGGTAATCACGCCGATGTCTGCCTTGAGTAATATGAGCTTGTAAGAAAATTAATGATACGTAGGAAATAATACGTAGGAAGTATCGAAATAGTAAAAGCCAGGCAGATTTAAATAGAAACTGGACACTAATTAAAACCAGTATAATTAAGGGAAGAGAAAAACAATTCTTTTATGACTTTTATTTTGGCTTTTATGTTAGTTAAGGAATAATTTATTTTTTTTAAGACATGTAAATTATAGGGGAAATTTATCCCAAGCCCAACCAATATAAAATAAGATCGTTTGAAAGCGATGAAACAATTCTTAAAAGAAAAAAAAAAGACCCCTATTTTATATAGCATGTGTTCACTATTAGTCTTTTTAAAACACAATTTAGTTTATTTATTTTTCCTTTTGTGGTGTTTATTGTTTCTTTGTAATTGTTTTTTTTTTTTTTTTTCTTAATTGTCTCCAAAATGTAAGATATGTGTTTCAATCTCGTTATGTGAGCGATTTCGTTTTGGTGTCAAATTCTTGCTTATAATTTGCCAAATTCCAGAGGTATTGTATGTTGCATTGTGTCAACTAACTGTGTTTGTTAGTTAAATGTAATATAGGTTGGCGAGTCTTGCACACATACGTACGAGGCACAAATATAAACACACACACACACTATTTATATATATATATATATGTCTGTATGTGTGAGTGGGAGAGAGAATTTGTGTGTGCGTGTGTGTGTATTCAGTCACACACACACACACACACAATCAGAAAAATGTTCCTTTGCTATTTTGAAAGAAATGCTGTGTCTTTAGTCTTAAAGGAAAAGCTATATTCTCCCAAAACCAGTTTGTAGACTGAGTGTTCTAATACTAAACCTGGCAGTAATAACGTGCTTGAATATTCAATGACATTTACGTAGAATTTCTATCTTGATGGCAATGAGAAACGACATTTTCTATAACAAAGTATCGAATTTTATTTGTATATTTCCATATATACGACATTGCTGTTCAGAAACCAGGCAGTTTCATTAGTTCTTGTTGCTGATTATGATTTTATGTATGCGCCTGTCTGCATATGGAAATGAATATATGTGTGTTTGTATGCGGATGTATGAAAATGATACATAGGTGTATATATATATATATATATATATATATATATATATATATATATGTATATATGAGAGTATGCTAACTCAATTTCAAATTTCTTAGCATTCTTTTAACATATTATAATTATCTGTCATGCCTTATGAAGAGCGAAGAGAGGGAAGATTTTTATTGTTAAATACAAGGTCTTGCGTCTCTGCTTCTCCTTCAATCTAAAGTGTCTATAAAATTAGGTATTCAGTTTGCTGATTTTCGCCCCAGGACTGGTAGATACTTTACTCATGCAACAGAAGCTGGAGGTAAAGATTTATATAT